>NC_140937.1:165409299-165436799 GCF_014529385.1 Adiantum capillus-veneris
TATACCTGTGTGTGTTTCCGTTAAGACAAGCCAATATACTATACGTATACACGTGTGTGTTTCCATTAAGAGGAATCTCATGGGAATAAAATGAAAGACGAGCCAGTATACGTATACTATCGTGTGTGTTTTCATTAAGAGGATCTCATGCGATGCTATTTTGCAATCGAATAGGAAAGTGGGGGAGCTGTCGCATAGCGGCTAGAGTATAGAGCCGGCAAGTCGACGTCAACAACAAACCATTGCAACACGCAGGAGCCTAAGGTAGAGGGGCTAGGGGAGGACAACAACAAGCGCAAGTAGGGTGTGCAGAACAGTGTGAGGCAAAGGGGTTAGGGCAACACGGGGAGATACATTTTATTTATTGTAGGGATCTCACGAAGCTCTCAATGAACTCATGACGATGGAGGGGTTGGCGCAAATCACTCAAACTTCATACCAACTTGGCAAGTTTCATTTCAAGAGACTACATGATAATTTTGCTCCAGATTTTGCGAAGCAAGAAAGAATTTTTAAAGATTCTACCATGTATGCGTATGTCTGCAAAATTCAATTAAGTGGATTCATATGTTTGCATGATTCTTAAAAAATCGAGAACTCTCTCTCTCTCTCTCTCTCTCTCTCTCTCTCTCTCTCTCTCTCTCTCTCTCTCTCTCTCTCTCTCTCTCTCTCTCTCTCTCTCTCTTTTAATAGCCTCTATAGAGTAGATGCGTAAAAAGGTAAAGGATTCTCAATTGCGCTCTCTCTCTCTCTCTGGTAACACACTGCACGCGTCTCTATTTCTCCAAGGCAAAGGGGGAGTCTGATACTTATTATATGGGCATATTGGCTCAATATAAATATAAATCCAATTAATCAATAAGAATCTTGCAAAGATTCTCCTCTCTTCTTTACGTCATCAAACCTACGCAGAGAGAGAGAGAGAGAGAGAGAGAGAGAGAGAGAGAGAGAGAGAGAGAGAGAGAGAGAGAGAGAGAGAGAGAGAGAGAGAGAGAGACCTTGGGCATCCCAACGCGCAATCGTCCTCTCGTGCATGCATGTAGCTCTGGCCAAGCACTCTCCAACACAACTACCCCCCTTACTCCCAATCCCCCACTCCCCTCCCCAACTTGCTGCGGCTCGATTGTTGCAAACGTCACATGCTGCTAGAGAGAGAGAGAGAGAGAGAGAGAGAGAGAGAGAGAGAGAGAGAGATTTGTGGCTGAAAAGCTTGCAAAAACCGCCACCCACCGCCACTCAAAGAGGCTTCGAGATAGAAACAGACGCTTCGTTGGGCGGTTTGTGGAAATTGCGCGAGAACAGGAAAGTTTTCTAGAAACATGAGAGAGAGAGAGAGAGAGAGAGAGAGAGAGAGAGAGAGAGAGAGAGAGAGAGAGAGAGAGAGAGAGAGAGAGAGAGAGAGAGAGCCAAGACTGCCATGCCTTAAAAAAAAGCAACCCCCTCTGGGAAAGAGAGAGAGAGAGAGAAGGAGAGAGAGAGAGAGAGAGAGAGAGAGAGAGAGAGAGAGAGAGAGAGAGAGAGAGAGAGAGAGAGAGAGCATCTTCTTCAAATTCCATCTAAAGTTGGAGGAGGCAGAAGAAATACTCAACGTGTCTTGCTTGGTGGGCCTTGTTGTATAACATCTGTAGAATATAACAAGACATATGCAAATTGACTTTTAGCAGCTAACACTGAAGGGAACAAGAGCAAGACTAATTTGGGAAGGGTGGCATTGCGTGAAAGGGATATGCACTTGAAAAATGCTATTATGTTTATGGGAGGAGACAAAGTTAAGTGCATCAAATATTAGAGATTAAAGGGGTGGTTATAGTTGAGATTATATCCAAGCGAGGCTGTACTACTATGTCTACAGATGAATGTTTTTTCTAGTATACATGCTACATGTAAACTCTTGCAAACGGAAAGTATTTCAAAAAGAAAATTTTCATTGAATGATTGGTAGCGCAGCACGTGGCTCGCATTTTTGAAGGTGGATTTTGAGTGTGTTTTGCATTTCTTCTTTTATAGTTGTTTGTGTTTTGCCTTTCTTCTTTTGTATTTATTCCTAGTACAATAAATGAGAACAATGATACATGTAACTTCACTTTATGTGTTCCGTGTTGTGGCATTGACAATTCATGTTGCACCGTTTGTTGCACCGATTGTCAGGTCGATATTTTCAGTGATCATGCAGCACGCAAATTGCGATCGAATCTAGCTCATTGAACTTAGGGTCTAGGAGCCACTACTGAAGTACATTTATGTTACCTGCATTCGTCTTCATTTCAAGTTTTGTAATGTCAATTTGATTGTACAATTCATTCAAGGCAAGGTTGTTATAGTGTTGGACGTCCCACATGTGAGTAAAGATTATCGTAGTAGAGTTGTTGATGTAGTCATGCACATGCGCTTCATCTATAATACATGCATCCAAGGTACACTTGATCTCATCTACGATTGGTTTTCTTTCACGAAAAATGGTGAAGAACTGAAGCAATTCAGGGTTCGTTGCATGTCCTATAGAGCATGACACCTTGTACAAAGTTTCATGTAGCCAGTGGACCGAGCTTGTGATATGGCATGTGTTACAAAGCTCCCGTGCGTGACTACAAACTAGGGGTAGTTGGGCAAGATTATCGAGCAATAGAACACATTTTTTGTTGAAGGGATGTGCCAATTTATTGCTTGTTACATTGATATTTTGTCTTACGAGAAGATCAAAAGTCGTTTGGATTAACATGGATACCTCGTCCATAATTATAATATCTGTCTCTTTTATGTCCAAATATCGCTCATCGGGCTCATGAATAGAGAGAGGATATTGTTGATTCGTGGTTGGTATCTTGAACTGGTAATGGACTGTAGATACAATGCTGCTAAGCCTAGTTACTGCCGCTCCGATGACAAAGCGCCCATCAATAATACAAAAGTGAGGGCGATAGGAGTGTCTATTTCATTTATCTGTCAACCTCGTTTATCACTAAATATGTGAGGTATGTCGTCGCGCAGCAAAGACATATTTCTAGATTGTTAACGAAGATCCTACATTGCATGCTCCATTGTTTATACAATGCAATGATTTCAAACCATGACCTAGCATATGGACGGTAAGCTAGTTTCAAGTTGGCTGCAATTTTCTCTTTAACTGATTGACGCTTGGGCTATAATCTTCTAGGTCTTGAGAACTTCATACTAACACCTAGTACGGGAGAAATGAGGACATATATAGTATGGCATCAATTATTTAGACACCTAGTATGATATAAATTATTTAGAGCTAAAGTAAAGATGCACAAGGTGAATTCACTGTTGTGATACACCACATGCATTTACTACTTGTGTATTCACTACTGTAATGCATCACATACATTTGGCAAGCAACCGTATGCAAAAAGTTGTGTGTGTAACTCACGTGCAGATGTTGATCAACATTGAGTGTATAGTTCTGAAAACAAGATCCAAATAAACCAAAGCAAAGGAAGTTATGCGGAAAATTCTAAAACAAGCAAGAGATAAAGCATGAACGAACTACAACAATAAATGAAGTGCTTTACTGACCTGCAATGTTGTACTCTTGCTTTTTGATTGTCAAATCTACAGGCCGTTATGTGAGTCAAGCTACAAAAAAGAAATGTGAATAGTTAAACATATCGTTTTGCAATGAAACAGCACACTGAAATTGAAAAGTATATTGTGCACGTCATACAGAGGTGCCATATAAAAGTATGGTGGAGAGCTGGCACTATGGTCTCTCCAAAAAATTATAAGAAACGAAAGCCGTGCCCTGTCCCATAGCGTTTATGTGTTGCGCCAAGCAAATGCATGCGCATGGAAAATTGGATGCAGATAACGGACCTTGCAATGTTGTCGAGGTGGAGTCGCGCTTGTACAATTGGAACGTACAGTGTTGTGAATATATGTCCTCCCTGCAATACACAAAACATGCAGATGTAACTTTATGCTCTATGTCCTATGATCAATATTACCTTCTCTCTCTCTCTCTCTCTCTCTCTCTCTCTCTCTCTCTCTAAGTTGTAAGCTCTTCGGTCAGCAATTATGTCTTCTTGCCTCCTTGCTATGACTAACCTGTGTTATGTACCGATACCAAATTGATGTCTGCATTTGCAACCATCCGATAGCTGCTACGTACATGGACTTTTGCTCATAGAATTTGCTACCGAATTGTGGTTATTGGTAAGAAGGGAGCTCCGAAGCAGTAACTACTATGCGTTCAAATCCACATCACCAACATTCCTTGCTTTGTATGCATCTACTAAAGAGAAACGCTGCAGTATAATCTTGTTGCTAATCTCAACTGCGGTCGCATTGGTTGTCGTCTGCACGCGATTTAGAAAGAGAATCTCTTTACATGCCGCAATATTGGCTATATTGTCTGTAAAATTTTTGCTATCCCACCCAGATGTTGATTGGCTAGCAATGAACTACTGCTAGAGGCTAATAGGTGCTGACATATTGGTATGCCTATCTCCAGAAATGTCATTACTCTGCAGTCCTTGTTCTTCGATTGCTCCAACATCAAAGCCCTTTGTGTAGAAAAAAGAATTATCTTCCGCTTTTGCTCTTTGACTATTCTTTTGATCCTGGTCGGTAGCGTAGGTATCTGCAGTATTGACTACTTAACTTCTGTTGCAATGTTGCTGTATCTCCTTGGAGCTACACATTAACCAACTCCCACGGACACCATATTCTGTGTTGAATTGGTCATGAGAGATGTTTCTATTTGTCTTTCGTTCTGAAATGCTTGCCTCATCAAATTTTTAGATAGGCTATCAACAGATGCTGATGAGGAGTGCAATTGAAGTCAACAGCTCATCAGACCATGACTTGCACTAGTGGCAATATTCTCCAATGCCATTCCCTCGATATTGAGTTGTCTGCCACTAATTCCTTCACACTCTCTGCTAAAAGCACAAGAAGCTAGCACTGAAGCCACTAGCTTAATTACTTGAGGATAACCATCATAAGCTTCGGTGTGCTCGATCTTTGCTAAGCTTTTTTGCCCTCATCTCCAGGTCTTCAATGCTTATTCCGTCCATTTCTTCGGGCTCTTCAGTCTGCATCGCCAACACCCTGATAGCATCAGCATAAAAATGTGTTGAAGCGGCCTGCGAAGGCAATGAGTTTCGGTGGTTCGACTCGAGATTAGGGCAATTGATCATCGATTCAAATCTGATTATCTTCTGTTTCAGTAGCACTAGAACAGACCTCTACCATTGGTTGAGCGCACGAAATATGTGATCTTTGAGTATGCTTATCATGTCGGCAAGCATCCAAAGTACCCTCCAGCTTGATGATCTACAAAATATAACCAGGGTTTGAAAGGTCTCTGGTACTCCTTTCCGGTTCTGCCCGGCTTATTGATGCATAGGAAAACTATGCGGAAAAGATTTTGGTGTGAATCTTGAGAATTAGGCACGGGGAGCTGCTGCATATCATTTCCATGAACATTGAAGGATGGTCTCTCTCTCTCTCTCTCTCTCTCTCTCTCTCTCTCTCTCTCTCTCTCTCTCTCTCTCTCTCTCTCTCTCTCTCTCTCTCTCTCTCTCTCACGTGCGCGCACAGAAAGAGAGGGCGCTCTCGTAACCCCCAATTACTGGTATTCCAAAGTTTTGAATCTGCATCACATTATGTACTTGGAGTGGCATAATGCTATCCATAACTAGTTGCGCCTACAGAAACGAGCTGAGTAAGGTAGTCGACGTTGGACATACTGTTTAGCTAGCCACTGGGTCTTGTTGCACACAGAGCTGCTATGATCGCTAAGGCTTATAATTAGGTATTGAGGCTTCACTGCAAAAGAAGGCTGATTCGAATATGCCAATGGGGAAAAACCTGCAAACAAACTTCCGGGTTGCTTCTGGGAACCTACGAACTTGCTTGTGGAGAAGATCGAACTTCAGCAACGCAGAGTGGTTGTTTTATTTTATTCACTTGGTAGCTTTTCGGAGGGAGGTTATTTAGAGCTTTTCATGGCACTGATGTTTTTTTTTTAAAATTTAAATCTAATGCCACGTGGTGGCTTCTGCAGATACTGCAAAAAAAAGAGCGTTGGGCTCACCAAGCAACTAGAGTGCTTCGTTAGCCTGCATAACCGGAAGTGGATAACAAACTGGTATAAAGGTACAAGCCTTCAAGGTGATTGCAATTAGAGAGAGCAAGCACTGAACAAGAGTATAGATCCGTAAAGAAGATTGTAGAAATGAAAGGTGTGTGTGTGTGTGTGTGTGTGTGTGTGTGTGTGTGTGTGTGAGAGAGAGAGAGAGAGAGAGAGAGAGAGAGAGAGAGAGAGAGAGAGAGAGAGAGAGAGAGAGAGAGCGCTTATTATTTGTTTTGCACAAATCTTGTTACGCCAAGTGAGTGTAAGTGACTGAAACGATTTGATGAAAATAGTATGCCAAAAAGTTGATGAATTAAGAACGGAACTTTGAATGTAGCATGCAACGACTTCTTTACAATGAAATGGACAAAACTTCTGTAAAGAAGAGGAGGAGGACTATATCGGTAAGATGCTCTTCAAAGTTGCGTGTGTGGCTAACTGGTTGACAGAAAAATAGGGCAAAACGAATTGTTTAGCTGATTGAAGGTGGTTGGGGACCACATTAGAGTAATTTAATTCTATAGTCTCGAGTAGGCCGAGCACGTCTGTAATCTGCACGAACAACATACAATGGTGTTTTGTGGAGAAACTAGCCAGCACGGCGATGTCGATGGTGATTTGTCAACTGAGTGTATTCCAAGTGATGTAATGAGGATGCCATGGGGTAGGTGGTTGAACTGGCCATGGAATGAACTCACTCCATTTATGCATGTAGTGTCTGAGCACCCGCTCTTGCAAATTTGGGTAAAGACAGTATTGCAACTTATACATTGCAGTCTCAAATTCTGGTTGTTGCTCAATCAAATCAGTTGGAATTGGCCTACCCATTCTAAATTGAAAAGAAAAAGCATTTAAATCAAAGCAGTTGATAACTTGTCATGTCTGTCATAGTTTGAATGGAAACAAAAAGACATTGTTGTAGGCAATGATCAAAGTTATGTGACAAAGATAGTGAGCAAAACAATGAAATAAAGACGGCAGTAGTTCGCAGCTACATTTTCTTGCGATTTTTCAAAAAATAATATATTCTCAACCTTGGTGGATGTCCGGAACAAACGTTATAACCTAATGCAATTGTTGTTTTGTGTTGTTTAATATAGAAATGTTCTAAGTTTCTAGCTTTATGTATATTGGTACTAGTTGCTAAAGTGGTAATTTCAAAATTATCCTCGAAAGGAATATGTGTCTGCATGTTCGCTCGCATTCTCTTCAAAGGATTGCGCTTGTGCAGGCCAATGCGTTTATGGATGTTATTCGTAACTCCGATATATCTCCTATCGTTTTTCGTGTATCTTATACTGTAGACTATGTATTCTTCCCGCGACGTTGCTTTTTCTGGGGTGGAAGGACGATGCTTGTCTCTGGTTGTTGATGAGTATCTAAATCTGTAGTCCATGCAGATTGGTTAGGTAAATAAAAAAATGACGGTGCTACGGAGAAATGAATGGAAGCTAGTGATACTTGTTATCCATACTTGCCTTGGTCTGTTGCAACTAGCTCATATGGGGAGGTTGATTGGCCGTAATTTACTGCCTTGGGTTCGTTGTAGTGCCATGCTACCTTCTGGATTGTGATAGGTGGATTAGTTGCGTCGTGCGTGTGGTTTGTCAAAGTCATGAAATTTATCAATGTAGCGGCACATTTTTCTTGAGTAGCTTTTGAAAGTTTAGCCAAATAAATGTTGTAACCAAACTGCAACTGCTTCATCGTGTATAATGTAATTCCTTCAGTTTTTGTGTCGAGGAGTTGTTGTGCTTCAACATTATGCAACATACTCTCATCATCCTCGTACTGAATATCAAGCTCTTCAAGTATTTGCTTCATGAGACCTACAGGATGTAGGAGCAAGCTGGTTAGCACAACAGACAGAAGGCATTATATTTTTCTTTTCTAATAGTACCTGTTGTCATCCTGTCTGTGTTTGGTGTGGCCATCATTTGGTCTAGAGCTTTATATCTTGCATCACACTTATTCATGAAGGTGGGATGCTCTTGAAAGGTATGGAACCCCTCAATATACGCATGGGGTTTCTCGCCTGCTGAGTCAGCCAATCTCATCTGCTTATTCGCAAGGTAAAATCTCTTAGGTTGTATCATTGGCTGCGTTTCCTTTGCGTTGTTCGTGTATTGCTTGAAGAGCTGCACAGTAAGATAAGTGATTGATTCGCATGTGTATACACAGGCAGATGCAAGATCAGACAAGCGTGCAAAATGTACCGTGTTGTGATCCATTGTTTGATTTAGTTTCCTGCACGTAAAAATAATTATTTTGATGATCTCTTACAGTATTTTTGAAGCATAAGATCCGACAAACGTTTAAACACAAATGAATGAAGTGAGGAAAGGAAGAGTAGTAAATTTACAAAAGGTGGATCAGAGTGAGCAGGGGTGATAGGGAAGATGTCTCAGCAATGCAACATATTGAACATGAAAAGTCGACAGAAGAGAAGATGAGCAGTTGAACTAAAATTTCTGCTTTGTATAGAAGGCAGTTACAAGGCTTGTTGATTGTTGCGCCTTGAGACTTGTGTCCAGTCATAGCATAGGCGAGAGCTACTGGGAATGTGGATTTATGGTACCAGTGTTGTCTGCCTGCTATGCTTAGATCGTCGAAGTGTAAGTTCCTGTTTGGATGTTTCCAGTGTGACTTTGATTGCTTTGACGCCTCCCTCTTCATCTTGGAGGCTTTCGTCTACGCGACATATTGATCCATTGGCTGCTCCAATTGTTAAGTCTATGTCCTTTGTTATCAGTGCCTTTGCTCATTCTGCTATTCTGTCAATTGTGTGGAAGCTGGGATCTTCAAGCCATGCTTGGAGCTTCAGGGACGTTGTGTGCATTCGTTTTGAGGCCGATTTGGATGATGTGACTATGCCGATGGAAGCGTTCCAAGAGAAGGTTATTATAATATCGAACGTCACTCTTGTGTGTGCAAATGATTGTCATATTCCTATCCATGTGTTGCTCTATTGATCCTGCTTTTTGATGCGGTCACCGAGCGCATCGTGGATCTCTTTCTTTGTGGGGAGCCTGGCTCTTATTGTATTGAGGAACTCTATGAAAGAGATATCTTTTGCATGGCGCACTGAGCAAGACATAATGTACGTAGTAGCAGTGGACCAATAAGTGGAGCTTGTGATGTGGATGAGTGGCACTGATCACTTTTATGCCTGCATACTGGTGGCAAACGTGCCAAATCACCGAACAAGAAGACCTTTTTATCTTTGAATGGGTCTAGCAGTGTGCCGTTGGTGACATTCACAATTTGTCGTACTATGAGATCAAAAGTTTGCTTTGTCAACATAGAAATCTCGTCTATGATAATCGTGTCTGCCTCTTTAATACTGACGTATCTGTCATCAGTTTCAGAGATTGACAGGGGATACTGTTGTGTGCGCACTGGTATCTTGAATTGGTAATGGACAGTTGTTGCGATGCTGCTTAACCGCGTGGCTGCTACACCACTCGAAGCAGCGACTGTGACAGTTCTCCCTTGCATTATGAGTTGGCTTGTGATATATCTTATGAGGAAGATTTTGCCACTCCCAGGAGTGCCTGTGATCATATGCAGTCCACCCTTTGCTGCTGTGAGCTTCTTGTAGATCTCTGCTTGTTCAGATGTCAGTGACGCGTTTTGGACGTTTTGAAGCTCGTTTAGAAGGGCAAAGATACGAGATGACGTGTCTTGTTTCTCGTAGTCTGTTTGCACATCTGGAGATTGAAATGAGGCAGCCTTTGTTGAGGATGTCTTATGTAGTATCATGTTGTGAAATTGGTGTGTTTGATATGTCGTGAGCATATTTCGTTGTGTGTACTCTATGATGTACATCTCAAGATCCTCATCTGTCAGTATCAAATTTCTAAGTTTGCACTCAAGATACTATGACCTGGACGTGTTCTCTGGTGAGAGCAGCTGGGATTCGTTTCTGAAGGTGATGCTCTTTAGCAGCACGTTGTAAAAGAAAGCCTCCGGATGATGCCCTGGGTGAAAGTCTGTGAAACGGACCAGTCGGTGTTGCTGCTGCAGCGATTGGTCGTAGGTATTCTCCTCTGAAATACTTTTTTCCTTTGTCACTATGTAATTCTTGTGGAAGTCGTAGAATGTAAGCTTCTCCAGAGTTTGTGGTCGTGCGCAATACAGATCAACAAGGTGCAGCACGACATCATTGTTGTGAGAAATGATTTGTTGTCGTAGTGCCGGGGGTGATGAGTCGACGTATTGGACGCTATCGCTCTTTGAAATGATTGGGATTTGCAAACAATTTAATGCCACTTCTGTTGCTGAGATAGGTTTCGACAGTAAAGAGGCTGAGATCAGCTTCAATTTTACAGTGTCAAGGCCACCTAGGCCTAAGCGCTCTGCGTCTTCTGAGCGGATGTTGAGATGGACCATTGGTTCAATTTTGAGTGCATACTTCAAGAGGTAGTAGGACAGTGATGAATTGGTGACCCGCTGTATATTCATATGTGCACCCCATAGCAAGAGCAGTGTAGGGTGGTACGGTACGACATTTTTGTCTTCATGCCGGGGCCTAAAGTATTGCCATCTGTGATTTTGTTCGTTGAAGACTAGATTTGGATTTGGCTGCGCATGAAATGGAAACCAGTGTTTACATACTCCATCTCTTTGACCGTGGTAACAACTTGTACGGCACTTGTGAAGTTGTTTCCTAAGTACGAGTTCTTGGAGCCTGCTTACTTCTGGCAAAACCATAGAGCCAGTTTCTATCGGGATATATGCAGCTATTTCAACAGATCGTTGCTCTTTGTCTTCTTCATGCATCCACAGTATGACATGAGCATGCAATGATCCTCTATTTTGGACCTCATATCTAACCAAGTGGTGTTGCACTGCCCAACACACCTTTTGCAAGTATATATTTGGACATAAGCATTTGGAACTTAGAGTGGAAGGTGACGGCGCATTCGACTGGGCAGTCTGTCCAAGTGAAGGCCTCAGGCGTTCAACTGACGTGCAATTAGCTCGATCGTGTCAATCTCAGGCCAACTTGTGTCTGTGACCTCATCGGCAGTGAAAGTCAAGAAGAAATCAGGCATTCCCCATTCGTCCACCATTGCTATCAAGTCCTTTAGGTTCTTGCGGTGCCACAAGCAAAAACCTGGCATGCTGGAAGGGGTGTTGTACCGAAGCACATGTCTCACAGTATCTTCGTCAGTTGCTGTATGATTGGCCCTCTTATAGTTGTCAATGTCCTTTTGCAACAAGCTCGTGTGTGTATTGTTAGCCAACATAAGTGTCTGCTTTAGTTGGTACATTATGAGCAGGTATGGCTTGTACAGGGTGTAAACGGAGAACAGAGTCGATGCACGTATCTTTACATATATACTGAAGTTGATTTTACCATCATACTGGCCTTTCCCAAAGGGGAACAGGAATGGAAACGCTGTCGTCTCTATTGTCATGTCGTTCACAGAGCTTGATGCGGCAGGCATGCCGTTGGGCTTGAAAGTAATTGTTCTCTCAAGCAATTGTTGACGGCCACGGAGTTGCAGAGAAGCAAATTTGTAAGTATTGCTAGCGGTGAATGCTCTTCTCCTGGCTGGTTCAACGATGTTTTCGATGATACCAAACATCAAACTTGTGTCAAGCTGCGCCATCAGTGCGAACGGTGCGTTGTCTTGTGTTGTCGAATGATCTTGCTCACACTATCTTGACTTAGTATGCAAAGGCCAAGCTTCTTATTCGATCGTTCAGCCATCGACATGTACTTCTGTAGTACGAAGTTGTTCTCAAGATTGAATGCAAGTATGTCTACCACTTGTGATGTAGCTAGGTCTTGCTCTGTGAAGGTTGTTCTATGCTCTTTACTCCATGATAGAAGAGGGTTATCTAATATTGAACGTCTGTCTAGTGTACCTCGTGCAACTGTTGTCACTGTTGAGATGGCACTGACAGATATGTCAATGACGCTTAGTAGCTATATGTGAAGCTGATTTCCGTTCAATATTCTTCTTGTGTAGTCTGGAAGTAAGGGCACACATTATCTGCGGACGGGCACTTGAGTTCTCACAAGTGGAGCACTGCACCCATTGCGTTTCTATGTGTGTAGCCTCTAAGCTGGATACCAATAGACTGCTAGCAAACATTGCAATCGATGTCTCGTCTGGAGCTTGAGTACAATCAAAAGAGGCTCTTCTTTGGATGAAAACTACACCACAAACAAAGCATATGCTTAAAGGTCTGAATATCGTTGCAACGTCTGAACTCCATCGGTATACTAAATTGACGATATCAATCCATGATTGTGAGCATGGTAGAAATTTGGCCTTCTTCTTGATTGAAGTGCGATGTCTCGCTTTCGATCGGCTGAGGTGTATCCTACGCTTTCGGTGATGGTCCATTGAAGGCTTAAGTCGGACTCAATCTTAATGATTCAATGTGATGAGAACCTTGTGATATTTACTTACTAGTCATGTCTAAGCAACGGACAGTTCAAGCGTGAAACAACCATGTACCTGGTGCTGGTTTGCGCTGTTGCGGGGTTTCGACCTGGGAAGAGGCAAGCGATAGCTGATTTCCTGAATGTCCCTTGCAAAGAATAAGTACGAAGAGTTAGAAAAGTAATAGCACAATGTTGAAGGTTCTGAGAGTAATCTAACTATTTGTATGTGTTCTTTACTTCTTATGTTATAGGGAAAAAAAAAATGTGATGATGTCCCTACACGGGGGAGTTTGCACAGTCCTCCCCAATTTTTATAATACGAGGGAACGTGCCATTCCCATGGCAGCGTGCAGTTTTCGGTGTGTTCCTTTTTACTGTGTCCTTAGCGTTCAAGATTAAAATGTAGCACTTTTTACTCACCGCACGCTAGAATATGTCACCGTTGCAAATGAAGAAGAGATTTGTCCAAGTTTCTCTTGATCTGTTTGCAGTGAAACACGGTAGAGTTAGGCCATAAATAGTTGCACCTGCAGAAACGAGCTGAGTAAGGTAGTTGAATGTGGACATACACACAAAGCTGTTATAATTGCCAGTGAGACCCCTTTATTCTCAGCATGGACACCCCCCTACCCGTGCATAATAGCTCTCCCCTCCTAGACATTGCACAAGGTGGACATGGTCTCAAAACATCAAATAAGTTATCCATGCAAGATGCACTAGCAAGTAATGAAGATCTACAGGACAATTGGCAACATTGTGAAACGAGTAATCACCAAGCAAACAATTAGAGCTGATAAGAGGGATTTGCTAGTAGTGTTGTGCGTTGTGACTAGCCCTGGTCTGCTAACGCCATCTATGTACTCCATGGCCCTCGAGGTCCTCCAACTACTCCTACCGACAGCATGCAGTAGATCGTATTGCATCAACGCTACTACCACACCCTGCATCATCGCCACAAACCTTGGAGCATTGAATTTTTGAGAGATGTATAGTGCAAAGTGGGACAACAAATTGCGCAAGATCTGATTGGAAAAGCCTTGTGACCGATTGATTGGAAAGCCTTGAATGCAACCACATGGCGATTAGCCGGAAACCGCCAGGCTTTTGCACTACCAAGTAATGAAGGTCTACAAGACAAATGGCAGCATTGTGAAACGAGTAATCACCAAGCAAACAATTAGAGCCGGAAAGAGGGATTTGCTAGTAGTGTTGTGCGTTGTGACTAGCCCTGGTCTGCTAACGCCATGTGTGTACTCCATGGCCCTCGAGGTCCTCCAAAATGAGATGATAAGCAACATGCAGTAGCAGAAACGGCAAAGTCTCCCCAGCTCCGTTGCCCATCTTTCTAGCCGTTACTCATCTCTAACTTTTAATCTACCACATCGACACCGCAGTCCCCAGCTTCGTCTCCCTGTTGCGCCCACTAATTGCAACGCTCCTGTCCACGTGTGTTGTTTGTAGCTTCAATAGCCAGCAATGCATTGTCACCCAGTTGAGCCCCTTAGAGCTCCTAGGTATCCACAACGATAATCACCTACACTTACATCTTCACGGCTACTCTAGAACAAGAACGCAAGAAGTAGATTTCGAGAGTATTGCTCTTTGTCGAGTTGCAGGCCCGGATTGTGGAGCAATTGTGGATAAGGGAGAGGAGAGTATTGCTCTTTGTTGAGTTGCAGGCCCGGATTGTGGAGCAATTGTGGATGAGAGAGAGAGAGAGAGAGAGAGAGAGAGAGAGAGAACCTGAACCTGCGAAGTAATCAACCTGCTGTCAACCTGCGACAATGAGCGTGCGAAGTTGAAGTAATCAACCTAATGTCAAACCTGATGCTTTTATTACTTTGATAGCGGCATAGCTTACTGCTCCTACTGTTTTTATTAATTTGACGGCATAGCGGCCCAACTTTTGACGGTGTAGCTTTTGGCAGGAGACCGTTTTTTTTAGCACTGCCAGTAGCTTTTATAGCGCTGCTACGCGCCCATGTTTTTAGCTTTTGAGGGGCCAGAGCCACGTGGGCTGTTGAGGGGCCAAGGAGCGAAAATTGGACACTACGCTAACAAAGTAAAAATTACCTACCGTCGATTAAAAAAGCCACTGCCGCCAACATATTTTCTTTCTTAGCCCATATTGTTGCCTCTTGGTGACCCAAACGGCCTTGCTTCTCAGTCAACCCTCCTAGCGGCTTCCTTCTAGTGACTACCAGCCCGCCCTGTCCGTGGTTCTCTATCTTCATTTTCTAGAGATCCCTGGCTACTTCTTATCGAGAGAGTGGCCCGAGAATTTCTCTATCCTTAGCTACGAGGACCTTTGCAAGCATTACGAGACCCTGAAAGATTAAGAGCTTGGAGTGCCTGCAAGAAACCTTCTGCATCCGAAGGAAACTAAGGCTAGAATTAACCAAAGGCTGCGCGCTAAGTAAATTAGAGAGAGAGAGAGAGAGAGAGAGAGAGAGACCTGAGACCTGAGACCTACTGCTAAACGCTTGAGAATCCAAGGTGGAGAACGTCGCTTGCATGATTCGAATGATCTTCTTGGTTAGTGTTTTTTTATATAGCAGGCTAGTTGAGCATTGCTTTTCGACGATCACAGGAATTCTTGTGCTTTTAGAGATGGCATCGCTTTTTTTCTCGACGATAGCATGGGCCTAGCTTTGCGCCATTGGATTAAGTCCTATTATACGGTCACGATTGAGCCAAGTGGAGTAATCCTTTGGCTTTATTTTTAAAAAGCACCTTTGGCTTACCAAGTAAAAAGGTGCTTTTTTAGGTGGAAGAGTTACTAAATACACACTTCCCCCACCCATTTGTTCACATAGACGGTGAAACAAAAAGTGAATATTTTCTTATGCAATCTACTATGAACATTGGACAGCAACCGAACAAAGAGTAAGAGGAACAACATTTACCAATTGCATCAACAAACCATATAGTACAAACCATAGCATGAATGTATGATTCACGTAAGTGAATGTGACCTTAATTGAGTTGATTTGCACCACTTGACCCTTTCGCCCTAAAAGAACACCATAAAAATACACATTAGTACACATAGATCATGTCAAACAATGCACCCATTTTGTACGTGTGCTGGCACATGGTAGAGCACATTGCCACCGCGCACTGTGAACATGGCCACTGACGTGCATGCATTTGACTGGCTGCCAACGCGGAACAATTTCCTGCCACCTAAGGTGAACCCGCCCTAATTCTCCTTATTTTCAAAATTGACTATAGTAGAAGAAGCATCAGGCAGAGGTTTTAAAACAAGGTCGTCTACAGTAGACGAGGGCACTGCATTAAAATTGTTGGTTCAAAGTCTTATTGAATTATGCTCGGTAGCTTGTGGTAATAAGTAATATAAATGGTGATCTAAGAAAATACTAAATTTTGGGTCATGGAAGATATGTGGGTTGTAATATAAATGTGAAAAGTTTAATGCAAGAAAAAAGGTATTCAAAGATCTGAATCAATATTTCTGAATACTAAGGGCATATCAGAGAAGAGTAGCTATAGGTTTGAGTGTATTACAAGCGCAGGATCGGTTGATATATCTAGGAGTGGTCAATATGAAGGCTGTACTTTGTAGAATATGTGTCATGTATCTCCAATATTGTGGAAAATTAAACATATACAGTATGCGACATAGTCAACTGCGACATTGGATTATTTTATTGGTCACGTAAAATTTTCATGAAAAGAGTTCGAAATACAAATTATATAACCAATTACTATATTTTGTCAATAAATTATGATATGAGCAAAAAGACATTGTCAAACAGCATTGTAGCAAATCAATTGACAAAAAAAACATATTTAAAATCCTGTTTCAGTAGGATAACAGGGAAATTGGAAATTAGACATCTATACATAAGCTATTTATAGTTTGTTCTCTTTGGCGACAAAGAAAGTGCCTCAAAAGTGATGCCTCTTTTAGGTCTGGGGACTTTTCTGCATATACTATTTCTATGTTTCTGCAGAGGAAAAAGTGAGTTGTAGTAGCTAAGCTTTTTTTTGGGGCACCAACCTTCAAGCCTTTGTATTTTTAGATGATGGTTTGATTCTGAGTATGGACCCAATGGTAAGATCAGAAACCTCTTGAGGGAGATTTTTTGGTCATGGCGGCTTTGTGAAGTTTGTGTTAGTCCTCCATATTCGGTCACTTGGGCTATACAATTTCAAATGGCAGATGGATTTTTTGCTAGGGGCGAGTTGTCATGGCAAATATCAACAATTGTGCGTTCTCCATGAAGTTTTTACTTGGGCAGTGATTTAATTGATGGTGACAGCTTTGTTTTGATAGTCGAGCCTTGCATTACGAGACAAACAAATTTTATTATTAGATTCTACATGAGAATTGTAGTAAATACTTTAAAGTACGAGAGAATGTTAATAAAAGAGAATGGGCTTTTCTTTGATGCTTACGTTTTGTTGTCTCTTCATAATTGGTACATTACGAAGGTAGTTGTGCTCATTTCAATGGTAGAGCCACTTGTATACCCAAGGCTACACGTCACTCTAAGAGTTTTTGTTTATATTTCTGAGGGCAATGTGTACTTTGCGTTTTGCATTGCTCTATGCATATGAATATGCATAGTTGAGAAGAATCCATCTGCAATATTTTTAAAATAGCAAGAACATGATAGTTAGTATCGTAGCATTGAGACATCTGAAATCCAAATGAAGAAATAAAATATAGAGCAGTAAGTAATTTTACCTTGGGATGGAAATAGTAAGACGAGTAAGGATGGGATACGAACCTCACTGCCTAAAAGTAAAATCAAAATTGCTGGTTCAAAATATTATTGAATTATGCTCGATAGCTTGTGGTAATAAGTAATGTAAATGGTGATCTAGGAAAATACTAAATTTTGGATCATGGAAGATATGTGGATTGTAATATAAATGTGGAAAATGTAATGCAAGAAAAAAGGTAGTCAAAGATCTGAATCAATATTTCTGAATGCTAAGGGCATATCAAAGAAGGGTAGCTATAGGTTTGAGTGTATTACAAGCGCAGGATCGGTTGACATATCTAGGAGTGGTCAATATGAACGATGTACTTTGTAGAATATGTGTCGTGTATCTCCAATATTGTGGAAAATTAGACATATATAGTGTGCGACATAGTCAACTGCGACATTGGATTATTTTACTATTTACTTAAAATTTTCACGAAAAGAGTTTAAAATACAAATTATATAACCAACTACTATATTTTGTCAATAATTATTTTTTAAATGATATGAACAAAAAGACATTGTCAAAAAGCATTGTAGCAAATCAATTGACAAAAACAATATATTTAAAATTTTGTTTTAGTAGGATAACAGGGAATTTGGAAATCAGATGTCTATACGTAAGCTATTTATAGTTTGTTCTCTTTGGCGACAAAGAAAGTGCCTCAAAAGTGATACCTCTTTTAGGTCTGAGGACTTTTTTGCATAGACTATTTCTACGTTTTTGTAGAGGAAAAAGTGAGTTGTAGTAGCTAAGCTTTTTTTTTGGGCACCAATCTTCAAGGCTTTGTATCTTCAGATGATAGTTTGATTCTGAGTATGGACCCAATGGTAAGATCAGTAATCTCTTGAGGGAGATTTTTTGGTCGTGGTGGCTTTATGAAATTTTTGTTAGTCCTCCACATTCGGTCGCTTGGGCTGTACAATTTCAAATGGCAGATGGATTTTTTGATGGGGGCCAATTGTCATGCCAAATATCAACACTTGTGCGTTCTTCATTAAGTTTTTACTTGGGTAGTGATTTAATTGATGATGACAGCTTTGTTTTGATAGTCGAACCTTGCATGACGAGACAAACGGATTTTATTATTAGACTCTACATGAGAATTGTAGTAAACACTTTAAAGCACGAGAGAATGTTTAATGCTTACGTTTTGTTGTCTCTTCATAATTGGTACATTACGAAGGTAGTTGTTCTAATTTCAATGGTGGAGCCACTTGTATACCCAAAGCCGCATGTCACTCTGAGAGTCTTTGTTTATATTTCTAAGGACAATGTGTACTTTGCGTTTTGCATGGCTCTATGCATATGAATATGCATAGTTGAGAAGAATCTATCTGCAATATTTTTAAAATAGGAAGGACATGATAGTTAGTATTGTAGCATTGAGATATTTGAAATCCAAATGAAGAAATAAAATATAAAGCAGTAAGTAATTTTACCTTGGGATGGAAATAGTAAGATAAGTAAGGATGGGATACGAACGGTGTTTGTACATATTGTATCAGTGAATAAAGTAGCATGTATGTTTTTTTGAGTTTTTTTGTCGTGCAAAGGTTGTCTAGAAATACAGTACGGAAAATGGAGTATTACTCATTCTTTTGTTGTATTTTGATTGAAGTTGTTTGGTTTTTTCTTTTAGTTTATTTCAAAGTTTTTTTTTATAATAGTAATGTTGTATTTACCTCGAGAAGTTTATTGTGTAGTAGCTTAAAAGAGTGTTATTGCTATTTGTCTTAGTCTGTATTATATTTAAAAGACTTGCTTATTGTGTTTCGAAAACTTTTGTATATGTTCAGTAAGTTGATCAAAGACACTTTTATAAAAAAACAAAAATACAGTGTCTCATAGAGTAAAAAAGGATTATTCTTTTTGTTCTGTACTGTTTTAGGTAGTGTTAAAAAATGGTCTTTCTTTTGTGCTGGCAGTATACAGCACTGTAATTTGTAGTCATTTATTTCAGCGGTCTTGTAATTTTTTTAATCTATATGTGATTGAGTAAATTTATGTATGTAGTTATTAGTAGCTTGTTTTTTTATTATAAACGATTGTAAGTTTGGCTGTTGATAAGATAGTCTAAGATCTTGTTTTTTTTTTCTAATAATATGACAGAATACATATTGTTAAATGTTTGTGATTTTGATATGTATCAAGACTTTTTTGTTCTCAAGAAAGTTGTGTTGTAAGAATATGAAAAATATTTTTTTTTCTTGTATTATTTTAATTAGTGTAAGAAAGCGATTTGTTTTTACATTGATATATAAACAGCATCATGATCCGACCAATATACAGGATAGTTATTTGTTTTGAGTATTGTTTGTGTTCTTTTAGTCCATATGTGATCAAGCAAGCTTACATATGTAGTTGTTGGTAATTTGTTTACAATCTGTAAATTATTCTTGTTCATTAATTGTTGTAAGCTTAGTCATTGATGAGATGGTTTAAGCATGTCGATATTGAAATCACCGAGAATAAGTAATTGCGTATCATGAGGGAATGTAAGTAAAATTGTCTCAAGTGTATTAAGAAATGGCTGTATATTTGTATTTGGAAATTGGTAAACTATTATTATATGTAGGTGTCTTATTTCATTAACTATAAATGTTGCTTTGATAATGTCATAAAAGGTAGATGTGTATATAGTTTTTGAAGTGAGCATGATAGATGAATCATATATAATTGTTGTATTGTGCAAAGTTTCAGTTGAGATCAAGTTAAATTTTCTGCTCCAAAACGGTAAAGCAAGATTCATTGTGTTGACTTCTTGAAAACAAATTATATCACTTGATTGTAGCAGAGGATGTAATTGTATATCATCATAATATTTAAAGAATGATTTAGTGTTTAATGTTGTTACCATGATGTTGTTTTTGTTTGGAGAGTTCAATTTTGGAATTATTGTATTCCATTTTGCTTCTGTAGAAAGCCTATGGGTTTCATTTGCGACATCCTTGTCCAAAACAAAGTTTCTCTCGTACAGAGGATCTAATAAATATAAGTATTCTAGTGTTCGTACACGTGACAAAGCCGTGTAGGTTAATCCATGCTTGTTACATTTCTTAGGAGAAAATGCCATTGCATGTAATGAGAGTCCTTGGGAACGATGCACTGTTCGAGCAAAAGCTTGTTGAACTAGAAACTGTGTTCTATATATTCGTTTACTAGTGTTTAATCCTAATTGAAATTCTTTTGTTGTTGGAAATATGCATGTCCATATAAGATCCATGGTAGAGTTATAGAGAAATTTATACTTTGTGTGTGTTTCTTGTCCTACTTTTGGGTTTAAAAATTGAATCCATATAATTTTTTTGGCGTTGTATGTTGTAATAGTTTTAAAATATCCATCTGCTCCATTTACGAGACCATCAGAAACATCATAGTTTCCTGCACATAGCTCAACTAACATTGATGGTTTTATTTTTATAATGGTATGTAGTCCTGCAGTCTTGTTTGCGTTGGTTAAAATTGTAGGATTAGTTATGGGGGGTATGTCTACTGCGACAAGAGTAAAGGTTGATCCTTCTGTCCATTCAAGAACATCATTATTATATTTTTGAGTTTCTTGTTGTGTATAGTATAAATGAGGTACATGAATCTCATGCTCAATTTTTTTTAAGCACAATGTGTTCAAAATTTTGATATCGGTTTCTGTCTGCTGGTTAATTCTGGTTCTATTCAATATGTCTATGAAGATCATGTCCTTTTGCCGCATAACTTGTGTTAATTCATATCGCGAAAAGTAATTTTTCCATATATTTGGTGTAAGTGGATTAGTGTCTAAGAATATCCATTTATCTCTTACAAGAGGAAGCTGATATAGATCACCGAAACAAAAGATATGCAGTCCTCCAAATGGTAGATAGTAAATATGTTTGATTGTTTGGAGACGTTTATTTATGTACGAAAACATGCGTGCTCCTATTAATGAAATTTCATCAATAATGACAGCTTTCAGCTCGTTATATGATTTAGTCAGGTTGTCTAGATATAAGTCTGGAATCTGTGTTAGAGTTTTTTGGTTTATTGGTACATGCAGAGCTGAATGAATTGTAGTTCCATCAATATTATATGCTGCTTTACCTGTTTATGCTAGTCTAAGGACTTTTGGCTTCATCAATTCACAATTACTATTGGAATTATAAAACCTAACAAGTTCTTCACTGATTGCTCTCAAGAGAGTTGTTTTACCCGTTCCATCTCCGCCTGTTACAAAAGCAAATATTTGGCTTTGAGACTCATAATGCAATCTGTATTCTATATCATCGAAGAAGTATCGTTGTTGTGCATTAAGATTTCGTATCTGCATATGGTGTTGAGATGTTTAAAGAGTTGAACCTGGAATTGTTAGTATTTGGTGCTGCTCTTTTTTATATGTTTTATATCCTATTTTTCCAATTTGGGTGTCGATATCGATAGTTTCTATGTCCGTTGTATTTGTAATTTTGATGTAGGTATTCTCATCATTATCAGAGTCTGAATGACTCTCTATATTTCTATTCAATTCTTCAATATTGTTCCATTGGTTTTGTATTGTATTACTTAATCGATAGTTATATTTATCATAACTTTCTTGTATTTTCTTCTCATTAGATTCAAATACTTCTTTCCATGTCATATATCCATTCATAAGAGTATTTTCATTGTTTTGAAAAGGTAAGTGCATAAGTGTCATTTCTCTATAGTAGTTCTCAGGATCTCGTGCTTTGCTATATCTGATTGATCTAATTACTTTTTTGTTTTTCCTTTTCTTAAAATATTGATCATAATTATATTCAGCTGTAATGTCTGCTAATGTGAAATCTTTTAAATGTGGTGGTCGTTGACAGTACTTGTCTATGATTGAGTCTTTCATTATACTTGTGGATTCGTCTCGTAAGCCTTCTAATTCTCGTGGATGTTTCAAAACGAAAGCACGTTCATTTTTTGGCGTTGTATTTATGAACTGTAATGTGCGTGTTCCATCGAAGAGAGGCAATGATAATATTATGTAAATTGCTTGCTGTATTGGCATTTGCTGCGTATTTAGTAATGCTGATCCAAGTTGTTTGATTCGTTCAATTGTATTTGTCTTTTCTGTTTTTGCACTTTTTAATATTTCTTGAAAGGTTTTTGTAAAAGTGTTATCGACTTTCGTTAAATATGAAGTGCAATATTGTGCTGCTGCATATGGTTCTAAAATGAACTGGGAGTCTATATTAGTTTCCCAAATATTAATCAGATATTTTGCGAATGCATTTGTTCGTATATTTTGTAAGTTTCTCCTCAAAAAAATTGTTGGTCTTTTAATTGTTGATTGTATTGCTCTTAAATAAGTAGTCTCAGTCATTTCTAGAGCGAAGAGAAATTGACAAAAATTGAGGGTCTTGCTATCATCGTATATTTCTAAGTATTGTTGAATTTTATTAGCATTTTCTTTATCACTGTTTTTAATTTTTCTAGAGGTTTAAGAATAATTGTATTTAAAAATGGTGGTTTTGGAAATTTAAATCTATAGCGTTTTTTATTATGTTTTTTAGATGTGTGCGTGTGAAAATGTATTTGACTGTGTTGCAAGTGCTCTGCAATTTGTGTCTTATCACAAGATATGTAATGATCTATAAAAGTGACTATTTCTTTTTCGTTTGTTCCATTGTAAATCAGAGCATTATCAATCCAAAGAAGACCGTGATCGTGTTCACTTCCACGTGATTGGAACTCAGTAACGAAGAAAAAATCTTTGATTGTACCATATATAAATGATGCACGTTTCAATGTGTCCCGTAAGCATATTGTTCCTGTGGTTATAATACCGTGCACATGTAACTGGGTCTTCTCTTATGTAGTCTTGCAAACTTGGTTGTTGCTTTTGGAGCGATTTGTTTTTTGAAAGAGTTTGTAGTGCTTTTTGTAATGGCTTCCAATTACGTTCCCCACTTGTAAATGTAACAAAAAAAGTAGGTGGTCCAAGCTGACGGATCATTGCGAAAACATTTTTCCGTAATTGCTCATAGTAATCTGGAGAAATTCGTAATCGTTGAAGGTCTCTATAACCAATATCTGAATGTAGTATATTCTCAAGGTTTTCTTTTGTTTTGACGTCTTTGACACATAGTACTCGATTGTTTAGTGTAGCTTTTCTAAGTCTTATCCATGCTGATGAGTGAATCTAATGAATCATTATTTTTATTGCTTTAAAAAATATGTTTGTTATATGGTTAGCAAATCGTCGATCTTTGTTTGTGATTTCCCACTGACAAATGTCTTGGTATGTATATCGGTAGGGTCCAAGTGGTTTGTAGCATCTTTTCCCATAAACAAAGGGAAGGGAAATTTAGTTCTTCGCAGTCTTTATCAACAAATATACCCAATGATTTTTTGTTTTGGCAAGGCGCAATAGTTAAAACGTTTGAAGAAGCATAAAAAAAGTCGTTTGAATTTAAAAAACTGTGTATTAAAGTATCTGTATGTGGCTCGATTGCTTCTTCATGAAGTTCGTTATTTTCGATGTTGTGATTTTCAAAGTTTGTATTATTCAATGAACTAAAATCATGTATGCTGTTATTAGATTCTGAAGATTGGAGACTAAGGAGTTGTTGAATAAGTTCTTCATGAATTTGTACTGCATATTCTTTATATAATGGAGTATAAATCAAGTCAAGTAAAGCTTCAATTACATATCGTGGTTGAATCTGACCACTTTTATAAATTGATTTATATTCTAATTTTTGTTTTATGGCTATGCCTATAGTTGTGTTCTCAATGCTTATTCGAGGCAATAGTTTGCAAATTATGTCGATTGCTGCTGGAATATTGATTATACTTCCTCGTAGTAGAAATTGTCCATAATGCAAATATTGGTGAATTTGACAAAATGTGTTTCTTGGTGCAATTAAACGTTCTTCAAGTTCATTAAGAATATAGACTGATGGAATAGGTTCATTCATTTGAATAAACGAAGGAGAGGTAAATTTTGGGATTTTCTTTTTTTTACAATAATATATGCAACTAGTACATAGTTGATATTCTGATGCATTGTCTTGGTTCAAAGTAGACAAGGTTTCATGCTCAATCATTCGTATTTCATATGCATGATTTGAAGTTATCTCATTAGAAAAACACAATCGTTTGCAACAAACACAAGGGTTTATGGGTATGTCTTGCGTAGCTTCATGAAATGTTGTCATAACGTATTGAATTTCGCTCTTGAAATCGTCAAATATTGTATCTTCTTCTAGTTCCTCTTCTGGATGTTTGTCTTTTTTTTTTTAAAGTAGGAAATCCAGATGTTTTCTTACTTTATTGAGGTTATCTATTGGTATATTGATTTGGTGCAAAAAACTAGAACAAATTTCTTTTTTCGATACTAGTCGTTGTTCTTTATAACAATCAAGCAATTTTATATTTGTATACGAGTTCCATTTTAGTGGCCTAGTATGTTCTATATTTTCAAAACTTTTAGAAGAGTTTTTTCTTTTTAACAACCTTGTAAGTTTAGTATTAACTGCATTCAGAGTTCCAATAAAATTTTGATTTTGTTCTAAAAATATATTAGATATTTCTTGTTTTTTTGCATGTATATTGTTTCGAAAAATTTCTAATAACTTTTCCTCAAAAAATTTATTCCATTTTATATATTTTTTCCTTTCTTGAAGGGCAAATTTATTCTGTTGGTTATACTTATTTCTAAATACAAAATTCTCATTTTCTGTGTGTACTATTTTCTTGTTCTGGCATTCAATGTATTGAGCTGATTTTCTTTTATTTGTTCTCTTATTTATTGGAATAAGAGGTTCGTAATGTCCCTCTTTTCCATATTCATCATGAAAAAGTACATTCAATATTTTATTATTGCTCACGAAGGTTGTATCAAATAATATTGTATGATAAGATGAGCCCCATACATTGATCTTTAATTTGAGAGCTCGTGCAATCCAATATAGTATAACTGCATCTCCCCATAAACCACCTAGAGATGATGGTAGTATCATTCGTTGAAGATATTCTTCTACAGTCTCAATACCATGAGTTTCTTTGTAGAAAGAATGGTGCTAAATGGATTTGTATTGTTTCAATAGCTACGGGATCGTTTTTATGAAGACTTTCAACTAGATCAGTGACGCTTCTGTGTCTTAGCTCTTCGCTTCTGATAATCAAATGTTCTTGTGTATTTTCATAGTTAAGCAAGAATGCAATAGAGTCAAACATACAATCACCAACATTAAAATTAAAATCTTTCACTGTTTGCAAATCACAAAAGCGGGGATAAAATGTAGTAGTTTCTTGTGTCAGTATATTTTTGTGGTTAGTAGTACAAGCAGGTCGGTATGGGACTCAGGGCTCAAAATGTCCAATATATGCAAGTCGATCATCGTATAGTATATGTAAAGTTCTATTAAACTCAGACGAGTATGTAATATATGTTTTGTGTGAGGTCTTGGACCATAGTGTTACACTCTTATTAAATAAGCGAGAAAACCAAAATATAAAAAAGTGGTCTCCCCATAAACCTCCAGTCGATGCTGGTAGTTGCATTTTTTCAAAATATTCATTTAAAGAGTAGACATTGTGCAAAGTCAACAAGATATCAAGCGACAAAAAAGTTTTTAAACATTTTAGGGCTTCATTATTATACTTATGTAAAGAAGATATGAAGCTATTAATGATAGTTTTTCGTAGTATAGTAGAGGAGGCTGTGTTATCCAGTAAATAACTAAGAGTATTGAACAAGCAATCACCAAGTACATATATATAATCTTTCGAACATTCTAATCCTGATTCAAAATATGTACAGTTTTTATACAGTAAGCTGTCAGCCATTTGTCTTATAAATTTTTGATAGTTTTTACAAGGAAGTAAAGTTTGTCTATGTGTAAAACGTCTGTGTTTTATACAAAATAACCAAGTCCATGTACAAGTATATATTTTTTTTTGGCTTCTCTCAGAATGTCTAATACTCAAAACTGTTCGCACCAAGTCCCTGTAAAAGTAGGAAAAACATTATTTCACAGTAAAAGTGGTGACCATGCATCTAGTAACGGAAATGAATACCTGAATTTACATTTCCAGTGAGCATGCTACAGACTCCTGAAGAAAGGAACATAAAAACGTGAGAGGTTTTAACAAAAAAATACTTTTTTGTAAAAATATGCCAATGACGATATATACCTGTGATGATTCAGCAATTTTAATCTTTTTGAAAGATCCTCCTTTGTAATCTACAACATCATTTGCATTATTTATCTTGAAATGGCCTTGAATACGTGCAGTAATGACTTTCTTGTAAAATTATTTCTTGTGGTTTTGAAAGAATGTGTCGATTGCTTCGTTTATATCAAGGAGCTTCATGACCCAGTCATTTATTACAGAAACATTCATACAAATCTCATCACTCTGAATTGTCCCAGTCAAGTATGGGACAGGCTTCGCTCGAGTATTTCTGGAGCATCGTGTACAATATAATTCGGTTGTGCTAGTATTAGGCATAGAGTAGAAACTATCTTGGACTCTGCAGCTACAACATTCACATCCGAAAACCAAACAACCATTCACCTGTACAAATAACAATGCTTCAAGTTTCGCATGTATATGTATATGTAGAGGAGTGTGCATATATATGTGCGTATCTTTTTTTTTAAGTGTTTGAGTATAGTATGTGATACTGTAAATTACCTCTTTTAACATTTTCCAAAAATCGGCAACGTTCTTTAAATGATGTTTGCAGTCGTCGTCAGTAACAGGGACTGCAATCGAAGATGTGCGAAATTGCAAAGACCGTTTGCCTCTATATGAACTAGAGAACAAATTTTTGAGCACGAACATTGCGTACTTTTTATTGTTAAACTCATTTAAAATAGTGTTTCGATCTTCTTCACATCCACTCATGAAGACAACCTTCATAAATATATTTTCCAGAGAACATCGATCAGGTATATATAATATTGGCTACTCGCTGTATAAAATTGAATCTAGTACTTACATCATGCCGATCATATTCATTCACGCCATCTGCAAATTGTATATGGAAAATGGTTTTATCTTTGCCTGTAACTTCTGGCCCTCCATCTTGGATCACTACTGCAGAGATTGTATCTTCTTTCTCAATATGTTCTGAAACATGAGTCAACTCAACAATTTTTGCATTCGAGAAGAACGTAATTTCTACGTTCTTAACTGGGAGTTTCTGTATCACTGTATTATTGTCAGGGACAATAATTACTGGAGCATCGCCTTTGTTGTATGGAGGCTTTTTTAGCTAGATCAAAAAATGCTCTATCCTGATCCATG
>NC_140937.1:165439299-165571799 GCF_014529385.1 Adiantum capillus-veneris
TTAGATACATATTCAAGATGACTGTGAAAGGAGGTTTTTAACACTAGAATGGTAACCTAACAAGACATAAAAGTGTCCTTTCAGGGTTTTGGGAAAAATTTCCAAAACCATAGTAGATCCACTCATTTTGAAAAATCCTTTCATGAGCTTATAGTTCAATAACTACTACATATGGAAAAAATGAGACTTGTAATTTTTTTCATCACTTGGTCACTACAAGCCCCCAAAGTTGATGGACCATTGCATTTTGCCCAAAACAACAATTTCTTACGGTTGATTGCATATAATTAAAAGTGGGGATTTTTGTAGGACATGAAATAAAATGCTCCGTTAACTTCAATGGGTTGGTGACCAAAACATATGGTTGCTTTTACCTCACTTTTTTTTTGGGCAAAAAAAATCGGTACAAAAAAGTTGCATTTTTGCCATTCTGCGGACCTATCATCAAAGTTTCTATAGTCACGCTCAATATAGATACTATATACATGTTTTTTTGGTTCCCTTTGGGCCTTTGGATTCAAAAGGAACCATGGAGCATGTCAAAAGGATAATGGATCTCTTAGAATTGGAACCTTGGGGGCAATGATAAAGTGCTAAATACAGCAAACATAAAAAAACTGGATTTAGCATTATGACCTCTAGAAACCAATAGAAACTACTCAATATCTAGCCAAGTTTGTATTCTATGATTCGATATGGTTACTACCTACAAAATACACACAATTGGCCTAAGAAACTAGCAATATTGAGAAAGTTATACTTGCTACTCTAAAATGTATCGTATTCTTCAGCAATCAAAAAACTCAACCATCATCATATACTATGCTATATAGCATATTAGGTCCCCCAAAACTCAAGGAAGATTAGCTTTATGTTATACATTACACTTACACAATCAAAATTGAATTTGGATATCAAGAAAGCCACCAAAAAAATTATAAAAGTGCTAATTTTGGCCAAAAAACAGGATTATGCAATTCTTGTAAATTGGTCATAACTTTCAATTTTAACACTTAGCTCTCCCTACAAGCATCCAAACATGTTGAGAACTATGAAGGCCTAACCTCTAGCCATCTAAACCTCATAAACATGAAGTTTAGAGTGGTATAGTTGCCAAAAATTGAAAAAAAAAACAAAAACAAGACCCGTTTTTCACATAGTTTAGGATCAAAAATGTTGTGCAAAAGTAAGTTAAATGGTGAGATCGATACTCCAAAAAAAATGCTAAGTTTTTTTCAGCTCATAAGGCAACTTTGTGGATATATAGCACCTAGAAATTCATTTTCATACTCTTCAAATAATTCAAGCAAAATGGTCACTTAACAGGACACAAAAGTGTCCAAGGACATAAAAGTGTCCTGTTACCATTCTAGTGTTAACAAGGAAGAAATATAGGATAAGGAGAAGCTTCTCAATTTTTGCAACTAGCTATGGGTTCCATGTTCTGAAATCTGCGTACAAAATCGCTTAATTTTTGTATACTTAGCTCTGCATCGGTAAGCCTATCATGCTTTTCATACCATTCTTCAGTATTGGTTGTATCAGAGAATGGAAGGTGGCGCATCTTATTGACGTGAGCTTGTCTTTCTATGAGACAATCCATGAAAAAAATACAATCTTGATCAACCATTGCTTTTGATATTCGAGCATTGTCCCATGCACATCTTGGTTTATAATAATGATCAAACCTTATATCCAAACCCAAGGGATTATTGGCAACGATCTTTCCAAAATGCTGATGAAATAAATGTTGTGGCACACAAGTAAAATTGAGTCGAAATGCATCTTACTCCCAAATCTTGAAGATCACGATTGAACAGATTCCAAGCTTTTGATTCATCATCAAAGCTTTTTTTGCACGTATAGTATCCCTTGAAGGATGTATCAGTAATTCATGGGCATCAATGTATAATATATCACGTCCTATTATAATATTCCCCTGAGCAGTTTGTTCTTGTGCCCACTGAATATTCTGACAAAAGTTAGTTGAAGGTTCAGTACAGAATTCTGGTTGACCATCCACGTAAGTTTCCCACGCAAGAAACGTATTTGGTACCAAATATTCAGTTGTTGTTGCATTCACTGATTTCCGGTAACTTCAACTCCACAGCAACAGGATGCTGTCGTTGTGTATCGAGAAAATAATTTTTTTGTATACTCAAGAGGCAGCTTACGTAAATATGCCATTAAATCTAGCTGTAACAAAGAGAGAAAAAATCAAGCTCAATGTTATATACCACTTTTTAAAAATGCCTTAAATTTCAAAAGTTCTTATATGTAGTCTAATTTAGTTAAGTTAAATAATTGAAAGAGAATTATTTGCTATATTTTATTAATTATAACCATTACTATAATGAGAACAAAGATAAAAGAATGCATGAAAAATGATACTTTTTTATTTTAAATTATAAAATGATTTGAAAGATACATATACGTACTAGAGCCTTGGTTTTCTAAATATGTAATTTCAAATAAGATTCTGTACACTGATAATAAAAAATGTGTTATGGCTTTGGATATATATATATATATATATATATATATATATATATATATATGCATATTTTTATATTAAAACTCTAATAGTATATTATTGTAATACACAATCATGAGATATACTAGCCAAATCTAGAAAATGATTGATTTAATAATATTGTATAGATATTCTATCAACAAATACTAACTCTAAAAATAAAAGCTTAAAACATAAAAGATAAATTTAATAATATCATATAAGTTTTTTTAAAGATGAGTACGAGTCATAGAGATAAAAGCTCATATAGAAAGAACAAACAATATCTTTTTCTAGATTTTATAAATACAAACTAGCAAAAAAAGAATCAACAAATAAATACAAACACGATATGAAAGTCAAGTGCAAAAATGTAAAGCATACCATACCAGGTTCTTTCAAAAAATCGCTATGTTATCGAACGTCATAAAGGTATTAAAATAAATAATTGTTGTATCGATAATTTTAAATATTATGTCTTTTACAAATAACCTACATACAAAAATAGGAGAAGTTGGTCTAAATTGATCAGATCTTTTTTTAAAAACGTGTCAGTTGTATAATTTGTACACTGTTCGGGATATGGGTTCCATAGTACAAACTATCTAAATATCAATTATAAACAGCAATTATTTTGTTTTTTTGGAGTAGTTTTTGGTACCTTCCTCAACAATGTTCTCGTCGCTGCGTTCTTCTGGTGCAAAACCCGGGGGGAAGTCTTGAACTAGTACCTCTTCTGAATCATGTACATCAACATGTTCTTCTGTTCTTCTCATGCTCCGCCAAGCAGTTTCTGTATTCGCTGTTGAGAGTAACGAAGTTTCTGTAGTTTCTTGTGCAGAACTATCACTATTTGGGAAAATAAATATTGGAGTCGAGACATTCGAAGGAGCAACTAGATTGCTTGACTCCATTTAGAATTGTTCTTTTAAAAATCTTTTGAAAAACATCATACATATGTTTGTTAATTAATAAATATAAAAAAATTTAAAGAACAGAGCAATTGATCTGTACATTTACTATTATACTATAATAGTAAATAGTCTTTTTAAAAGCATGTGTTTTTGAAATGCATGATTTTATTTCAATATCAACAGTAGGTACAGAGAGGGCGATAGAGAGAGGGAGAAAAAAGACTATTATTTAAAAAAAGACTTGAGTAATGAAAAATCTATACACTGTGTACTTTTTTATAGAAATAATTATTAAGAAGACAAAATTACTTGTCAAGAAGTCAAAATCGATATAAATTGAGCTAATAATTTTGAAAAAAAAGGCAAATTTTTCTATTCACAGTTTGGTCGCAGACCAGCATCTACATCTACATAGAGATTGTACTGATGAGCATTTCGTAACATAGCAAATAACTCGTACAATCTAGGCCTTTCCAGTGGGTTTGTACGAGTACAGCGTTCTGCAAATTCATACAAAGCTCTTATAAATACATTTTTTGGTTCCTTGCCCTCAGGTGAAACAAACTTTAAAAGCCTAAAAAGAGTTTTGCCAAAGGAATAAATTTCAGCTGCTAGGGTATAAACTGCTGGTTTAGAACTGAGAAATTCGGGAGTGACCCATGGGTAACGCTTTTTGTATGCTTCGACGGTCTTTGTTCTGTTGTCTGGCAATGGTTCGTGCGCTTTCTTTGTACTGGTACTCGTACTTTTTCCCCAATTTGAAATGCCTACATAAACATCTTCTGTTTTCTTTGAGAAATGTAGGTAAATATTCTGTAGCTGCAAGTCATTGTGCAAATAGCCGTTCAAATGTATGTAGCTTATAGTCTGCTCCAGTCCATTAATAATGTCGAGTATATGTGTCTTGAAACGCTCTTTTGTACCAACCTTCTGAGAGATACTAACGTAATGCTTAGGTGGTGTAGTAGTACTTCCTGAAGCTCCTAACCATGTCCAATTTGTGAGTGCAAGTCCATTCCAAAAAGGGTATATTACAATGGACTCTTCTTCACTACGACAGAGACCAAGCGGCAATATAATACCGCTATGGTTTATAGATATGCTTGTAGCTTCAGAGTCTGCTCGCAATTCTGGTGTGATAGTATTTTCCACAGCAGTAAAATTTTTTGTTGTGTATGTGTTTTCCTTAAACAACTGATCTAGAATTTTGCACTTGCAAGAGTAAGTACCATAGCCATGCTGAATCCATTGTGAGTCTTCGTAAAAATGAATTTGTCGACGCTGCAACAAGGTAAGCTGCACGTGTTGAGATGGTTCTCCACCATGATTAATTTTTCTGGGTTGTACATTGTCCATCTGTACATACTTTCGTTTCCCTTTTGTTGTTTAAATTTTTTTGTATGGCTGCTCTATTTTTTCTACTTTCAATACAGTAAAACTATCTTCACGTTCTTTTTGTTTTAATTGCAAAAACGATCTTTTAAATTCACCAAGGCCTCTTTTAAATTCACCAAGGCCTCTGCTTATTTCATTAAGAAAAGGTTTTGAAGAAAGAAATTTATTGCAATGTTCAAAATAAGACCATTTGGCTTTCAAATTAGCAACACTTGCTTCTTGCAATATTGCTAATAACTCCTGTAGATCAGCACGGGTAGGATCAAAATAAATTTCAAGTTCTTGGTTGGTGAAAGCCAAGCATCTTCTAACAATTATAGCCACCAAACAACGATGCTCGTCTTTATCTAAACCCCTCTTCTCTCTTGAAATTTCCATGATCTACATAAAAATAATGACAGTTATATTCAATATTAAAGAAGAGAGTGCATATTGATCAACAATCATAAACAAGGAAGTCAATGCAAAATCACGGTATGTTCTAGTATATTGATTTGCAGTTTTTTACTCTTATTAATATTATAATTTTAAAAAAAACATAACTGAATCCAATAAATTATAAGTAGTTTAATGAAAGCTGTTAATAAGTATATTTTTATATAAGTATTTAGTGAAAAATAATTTTTTGTTTTTAAATAATTATATATATCTTTCTATATTTTCAAATCAATATAAACAGGTAGTAATTCAAAATATTAAATTTATTCCATTGTTTAGAAGAAACTAATCTATCAAGAAAAAATAAAAATGCAATAAATTATTGTAAAATAAAATTATTTTCAAATACAATAGTTCATACTACGATACATGGTTAACTAATTACTTATAACTAATTATTATAAAAGAATATTACTCATATACAAACATAAAAGTCAGTAATAGACATCAAGTTTCTCGAGCGTGAACTAAGTATACTGCAAACCATTTGAAGACAAAATAAATATACTATTTTGTACCCATTTACTTGATTACAATCACCTAATATGAAAAGTTAAGCAGTAGAAAATATATCTCCTATCTATAAAAGATTTTTTTTTTGTTTTATTATTTGTGTAACCTATTAGTATCAAAATTTAGCCAGTAAAGAACTTGTTTGTTCATCTTCTAAAGTATGTCTCTTAAGTATAACTCAAATATATTATAAACCGTTATAAGACAAAATTATTATACCATTTTGTACTCCATTATTCTACCCTATTAATCAATCGAGCTAATTAACATAGAAATCTGATCAATGGAAAACTTTGTTCTTACGTGTAAATATAAATTTTTTTTAGGACAAGTTATTTCTTAAAATACATATAATGCAAATGATTATAACAATTTTCTAAACAAAATAAACAAATCCTATACAGAAGTATAAGCATACATTCAAGTGGAGTAGGAACATATTTTTTATTCATGAAAAAAATATAGCTACGAATTGTACATGGACCAATTATTAAATTATCAAAAAAAAAAATGGCTTTTAAATACGACAATCCAAACCGTATTCTCCATTGTTTTGTGTTTCATTACTTGTCTGTAACCTATTAGTATCAAAATTTAGTCAATGAAGAACTTGTTTTTTCATCTTTTAGAGTATATGTCTCTTACATATAAATCAAATATATTATAAACCATTCGAAGACAAAATTATTATACCATTTTGTACTCCATTATTCTATTCTATTAATCAGTTGGACTAATTAGCATAGAAATCTCATCAATGGGAAATTTTGTTCTTATGTGTAAATATGATTTTTTTTAAAGACAGGTTGTTTCTTAAAATGCATACGATGCAAAGGATTATAACAATTTTCCAAGCAAGATAAACGAATCCTATACAGAAATATAAACATACATTCAAATGGAGCAAGAACATATTTGTTATTTATGAAAAAAATACAAGTATGAATTGTGCATGGACCAATCATTAAATTATCAAAACACAAAATGACTTTTAAATACAACAATCCAAACCGTATTCTTGGTCATGGTTAGTAAACATGAAAATTTGATGAGTCAAAACAATTTTTGAGCAGGATAAATAAAGTCTACATAAAGACATAAGCATATATTCAAGCAAGATAGAAATATATTTTTCTATCCAAACAAAAGAATATGACTAGGAATTATGTGGGTCAATCATTAATTATTAAAAATCAAAATCATTAAATTCTCAATAGACAAAGAAAGTGTTAAATATGACAATTTACACTACACTGCTTAATTGTGACCAACGAGCATACAAATTTGATACAGAAATCTCTTAAATATACATATAAAACTTCATGAACTCTCTCTTTTTTTAATACAAAATAGAATTCTTGTTAAATGAATTTTCAAACGCAGCGTAAAAAATTCCAAACAAAAATATCATCATCATTATAGAAACTTAACTGACATTTATAAATCAATATCATAAATTCTACTATTATTTCCAGTATGTAGAACATTTTTTTAAAAAAATTTACATAATTTAACATGAGTATGAAGCATATAAATTATTGATAAGATTAAATACAATACTTTATTTTCTTTGAACAAACACTACCAAGTCTTCAAGAGAAGACACTAGCGTGCATTCAAGCAGAGAGTTTCGTATTTTTTTCGTACTACTCTGTCTCTGAAAGACGTAAGAGTGTACTTACATGTAATTTTTCTATTTATTTTTTATTAGAACACAACCAAGTCTTTAAGAAAAGACGATGGTGTGTATTTAAACATACTTATTTTCTATTTTCTCTGCACAAGTACGTCCTAAGAGGACAGCAAAGTGCAAAAAAAAAAAAAAACTAGAACTAAGCATATCCTAAATCAAAATTTGCTTCATATATGATTTGGAGTTTCATGTTTTAGTATATCTATTTCTTATAATTCGATTTCAATATTATTTCTATTATAAACCGTTGCAAGACAAAATTATTATACCATTGTGTACTCCATTATTCTACTCTGTTAATCAGTTGGGCTAATCAACATAGAAATCCCATCAATGGAAAACTTTGTTCTTATGTGTAAACATGAAATTTTTTTAGGACAGGTTATGCATGCAATGCAAATGATTATAACAATTTTCTAAGCAAGATAAACAAATCCTATACAGAAATATAAGTATACATTCAAATGGAGTAGGAACATATTTTTTTATTCATGAAAAAAATACAAGTATGAACTGTACATGGACCAACCATTAAATTGTCGAAACACAAAATGACTTTTAAATATAACAATCCAAACCGTACTCTTGATCATGGTTAATAAACATAAAAATTTGATGAGTCAAAACAATTTTTTGAGGAAGATAAATAAAATCTACATAAAGACATAAGCATATATTCAAGCAAGATAGAAATATATTTTTCTATCCAAACAAAGAATATGACTAGGAATCCTATGTGGATCAATCATTGAATTATTAAAAATCAAAATCATTAAATTCTCAATAGACAAAAAAACTGTTAAATATGACAATTTACACTGCACTGCTTGATTGCGACCAATAAGCATAAAAATTTGATAAAGAAACCTCTTAAATACACATATAAAACTTCATGAATTATGTTTTTTTTAATACAAAATAGAATTCTTGTTAAATGAATTTTCAAACGCAGCATAAAAAATTCTAAACAAAAATATCATCATCATCATAGAAACTTAACTGACATTTACAAATCAACATCATAAATTCTACTATTATTTCCACTGTACAGCATTAAAAAAAAATTGTTCAAAATTTATATAATTTAACATGAGTACGAAGCATATAAATTATTGGTAAGATTAAATATAATACTTTATTTGCTTTGAAGAAACACTACCAAGTCTTCAAGAGAAGACACTAGCGTGTATTCAAGCAGAGAGTTTCGTATTTCTTTTGCACTACTCTTGTCTTTGAAAGACGTAAGAGTGTACTTACATGTAATTTTTTTATTTATTTTTTATTGAAACACAACCAAGTCTTTAAGAAAAGACGATGGTGTATATTTAAATATACTTATTTTCTATTTTTCCTGCACAAATACGTCTTGAGAGGGCAGCAAAGTGCAAAAGAAAAAAACTAGAACTGAGCATGTCCTAAATCAAAATCTGCTTCATATATGATTTGGAGCTTCATTTTTTAGTATGTCTATTTCTTATAATTCGATTTCAATATTATTTCTTGTTTTTTGTATGACTATATTCTCAGAATATCATATCAAGACAAATTGACAAGATTTTTTTTAAAGAAATCAAACATATTTATGAACAAAAAATCTAATACTTTCTAAAAACAAACATATATACTGGAAGGGCTACTAATTTGGGCTCTCAAAAATACCCCTGCATACCATTAAAAAAATTTAAACCCTATGAAAAGAGTACAAAATATTTGACTAATGAATTTTACAATGGAAGAAGCTTCAATCATCTAAGCTTCAACACAATAAACAAACACAAACAAGCAACGACACTTGGCAAAATATAAAATAGAAGACCTATAAAGAACAAAAGCAATCATTCAAATCAATCATCTTCAATAGGTCCAAGTATCAATAGGTATGATTGTCAATGGCTACCTCCAACATTTGGTTTAGTCTTTAGCTCAGAAAGTGCCGTCTAATCGTGTAGTAAGTTATTAGAAACACTTACCACTATGTCAGTTTCGCTTGTCAATAGTGGTGGCTGAAATCTGAGGGTGCTAAAAGCTAACTTATGGGATAGTTTCTAGGACTTGATGATGGTTGAAAACTAAGGATTCTAAAGACTAAAACTTGATGGTTGATCTGATGCTACTCGTAAGATTGATTTGAATGATGGTACTTCTAAAGATCAGCTCAAAGTAACTTTATTTGAGGACTCAATACTGAGACTGAAGGACAAGCTCTCCTTAAACAATCGTCTCTTGCAAGTTTTAGTTAGGTTGGATTATCTATCTCTGTCATCTTCTTTTGCGTTTTCTTCGTTCACGGAAGTAAGCCAAACAGTATGCTGGGCGAGCTCCTATTTCGTTGACAAAATTGGTCTTCACAGATTGAAGTTGACTTATGTTAGTAATGACTTAAATACGGTGTTGAACTATTGCTCTAAGGCTGGCTGATCTTGATGCAAAAATGCTAGCTGAATATATACTAAAAACATAGATAAAAAGGAGCATATGATGGCGGGCAAGCAAGGGAAGGGAAGTAGGTGAACAACACTACTCCTGGAACGAGATCAGCCATCAGGTTTCATCTTCTAGTACACTGTCTAGGTCTTGTCGGTTTGTGGAACTATGTATTGCTTGCCCTTTTGTGATACTCGGTCCTCATGTACAGACGTAGCAAACGAAGCCTTACATACAAAACCTGCGGAGCAGGAAACCGTTTTCCCACGTCAGGCAAGAAGAAAGAGTACAAACGCAAGAAATTCAAAACAGAAGCAGAACCTGGTGGTGAGGCCTACCAACAGAGGATTATGTTATCTCTTGGCATTTCGCCAAATGAAATCCCAAGGTTCACTCGCCCAACATATTGTCTGGGTTACTTTCACGAGCAAAGAAAATGCCAATTCATTATATGATGTAGGGAACGTTGAGGTATAGTGTGGTATTTATGGGGTGACCTGCTGTAAGATCTCGCTACATAAAAGCTGACAATGAAGACGTCCATGTACTAATGCAAGGACAGATTGTAAAATAGAGGCTATTGAACGACATTGCTCATGAATGCTTGGTTCGAGAGCTTGGTGCATTCTTCAACCTTCCAGCTAGATTAGCAGACTCGAGCAGTGGTTTTGATGCTCAGCATTCAGGCCACACACAAGGGATAGACTTAGGGTAGAGTAGGTGAGTAGGGAGCGAGTGGATTTTAGTTACGTTCGATTACCCATTGCTGTCATCTTCTTTTGCGTTTTCTTTCTTCCTAGGTCCCAATTTGTTTTTGTTTTTGTTTAGTAGCAATGTAATTAGCTTATGGTTTTGGTGATGTCTCATACTTACGTTCAGGTTGTAATTGCAAGCTATGTACGTCCATATGCTTTGTTATCTAGCTTGCTTTTTCAAGGACAGGTCCGGTCTGGAGCAGATTACAGGACACGGACTGTGATTTGAGAAGTGGAACTTGGAAAACCTTACTTCCATACTTCCATCATCGCGAGTAGGTTGACTTGTGCTCATTCGGTTACCATTTCGTTACCATATTGAACGTATCGGCGTTTTTTTAGTATTTTTAGTGTTTTTTTTGTAGGAAATTGCCTAGAGTACACACAGAGCCTCAAGAGTGATTGAAAACGTGAAAGCTGGGAGTTACGGTTCTCACACTTGCAACAGCATCTAGAAATTGAGCCCTACTCATTTGGCTATCAGCGAATGTCCACAGTGCTTTGATGCCGGAAATTGTGTATAACATAATTTCAGTCATATATAGAGATTTAGAGTGGGGAATTCAAGAGTATTGCTTTATGTACTTGAATATACATTAGGGAAGATCATCTGAAGGTTTTGGTTGCATTTGGAGTGGAATTTTTTGAGCTAGCTCATTGGCTGTGTTTTTCGACGAAGTAAAAACGGAAAGCTTGGCTTTGTGTGAAAGAAGTGTCCAAACAAGTTTTGCAGAGTGTCATTGGAGAACTAGAGAGTAGGGAACAATACATAGTTCCATAAATCTACAAGACCTAGACAACGTACTAAAAGATAAAATGTGATGGCTGATCTTGTTCTACTTCCACGACTGATGTGTCCGATGGTACTACTAGAGGTCAGCTGAATGGTATTTATGGCGTGACCTACTACAAGATCTCGCTACAAAAAAGGTGACAATGAAGACGTCTATGCACTAGTGCAAGGGCAGACTGTAAAATAGAGGCTACTAAACGATATTGCTCATGTATACTCGGTTCGAGAGCTTGGCGCACTGTTCGACCTACCAGCTAGATTAGGAGACTCAAGTAGTCGTTTTGGTGCTTAGCATCGAGGCCATATACAAGAGGTAGACTTAGGGTAGACTACGTGAACAAGGAGCGAGTAGATTTTAGTCAGGCTCGACTACCCATCTCTGTCATCTTCTTTTGCGTTTTCTTTCTTCCTGGTTCGCATTTTGTTTTTGTTTTTGTTTAGTAGCAGTATAATTAGATTATGGTTTTGGTGGTATCTCATGCTTGCGTTCCAGGTTGCAATTACGACCTATGTACGTCCATATGTTTTGTTATCTAGCTTGCTTTTTAGAGACAGGTTCGGCCTAGAGTAGATTACAGGTCACAGGTTGTGATTCGAGAAATGGAACTTGAAAAGCTTTGCTCCCATACTTTCGTCATTACGAGTAGGTTGGCTTGTGCTCAGTTGGTTACCATTTCATTAGCATATTGACCATATTGGCGTTTTTAGTATTTTCAACGTTTTTTTTGGCAAAAAATCGCCTAGAGCACACACAGAGCTTCAGGAGTGATTGAAAGCACGAAAGTTGGGACCTCCAATTCTCACACTTGCAGTAGCATCTAGGAATTGAGTCCTACACATTTGGTTATCAGCGAATGACAATTGCAATGTCCATAGCGCTTTGGTGCCGAAAATTGTGTATGACACAATTTCAGCGATGTATAGAGATTCAGAGTAGGGAATTCAAGAATTTTGCTTTGTGTGCTTGCATATACATTAGGAAAGATCAGTTGAAGATGTTGGTTGCATTTGGAGTGGAATTTTTCGAGCTAGCCCATTGTCTGCGTTTTTCAACGAAGTAAAAACGAAAATCTTGGCTTCGCATGAAAGAAGTACCCAAACAAGTTTTGCAGGGTGTCATTGGAGAACTAGAGAGTAGCGAAAAATACATAGTTCCACAAACCTACAAGGACTAGACAACTTACTAAAAGATTAAATCTGGTAGCTGATCTCATTCTACTTCCCAACCTATGGGATAGCTTCTAGGACTTGATGATGGCGGAAATCTGAGGGTTCTAAAGACTGACCTATGAGGTAGCTTCTAGGACATATACTGGCTGAAATCGAAGGGTACTAAAGGCTGAAATCTGAGGGTACTAAAGGCTGACCTATGAGATAGCTTCTAGGACATATGATGGCTGAAATCGAAGGCTACTAAAAGCTAAAACTTGATGGCTGATCTCATGCTTGCGTTCCAGGTTGCAATTACGACCTATGTACATCCATATTTTTTCTTATCTAGCTTGCTTTTCAGAGACAGGTTCGGCCTAGAGTAGATTATAGGTCACAGGTTGTGATTCGAGAAATGGAACTTGAAAAGCTTTGCTCCCATACTTTCGTCATTACGAGTAGGTTGGCTTGTGCTCAGTTGGTTACCATTTCATTAGCATATTGACCATATTGGCATTTTTAGTATTTTCAGCGTTTTTTGTGGCAAGAAATCGCCTGGAGCACACACAGAGCTTCAGGAGTGATTGAAAGCACGAAAGTTGGGACCTCCAATTCTCACACTCGCAGTAGCATCTAGGAATTGAGTCTTACTCATTTGGTTATCAACGAATGACAATTGCAATGTCCATAGCGCTTTGATGCCGAAAATTGTGTATGACACAATTTCAGCGATATATAGAGATTCAGAGTAGGGAATTCAAGAATTTTGCTTTGTGTACTTGCATGTACATTAGGAAAGATCATCTGAAGATGGTGGTTGCATTTGGAGTGGAATTTTTCGAGCTAGCCCATTGTCTACGTTTTTCAACGAAGTAAAAACGGAAATCTTGGCTTCGCATGAAAGAAGTACCCAAACAAGTTTTGCAGGGTGTCATTGGAGAACTAGAGAGTAGCGAAAAATACATAGTTCCACAAACCTACAAGGACTAGACAACGTACTAAAAGATGAAATCTGGTAGCTGATCTCATTCTACTTCCCAACCTATGGGATAGCTTCTAGGACTTGATGATGGCGGAAATCTGAGGGTACTAAAGACTGACCTATGAGGTAGCTTCTAGGACATATGCTGGCTGAAATCGAAGGGTACTAAAGGTTGAAATCTGAGGGTACTAAAGGCTGACCTATGAGATAGCTTCTAGGACATATGATGGTTGAAATCGAAGGCTACTAAAAGCTAAAACTTGATGGCTGATCTCATGCTTGCGTTCCAGGTTGCAATTACGACCTATGTACGTCCATATGTTTTCTTATCTAGCTTGCTTTTTAGAGACAGGTTCGGCCTAGAGTAGATTACAGGTCACAGGTTGTGATTCGAGAAATGGAACTTGAAAAGCTTTGCTCCCATTCTTTCGTCATTACGAGTAGGTTGGCTTGTGCTCAGTTGGTTACCATTTCATTAGCATATTGACCATATTAGCGTTTTTAGTATTTTCAGCGTTTTTTTGGCAGGAAATCGCCTAGAGCACACACAGAGAGCTTCAGGAGTGATTGAAAGCGCGAAAGTTGGGACCTCCAATTCTCACACTCGCAGTAGCATCTAGGAATTGAGTCCTACTCATTTGGTTATCAGCAAATGACAATTGCAATGTCCATAGCGCTTTGATGCCGAAAATTGTGTATGACACAATTTCAGCCATGTATAGAGATTCAGAGTAGGGAATTCAAGAATTTTGCTTTGTGTACTTGCATATACATTAGGAAAGATCATCTGAAGATGTTGGTTGCATTTGGAGTGGAATTTTTCGAGCTAGCCCATTATCTGCGTTTTTTCAACGAAGTAAAAACGGAAATCTTGGCTTCGCATGGAAGAAGTACCCAAACAAGCTTTGCAGGCTGTCATTGGAGAACTAGAGAGTAGCGAAAAATACATAGTTCCACAAACCTACAAGGACTAGACAACGTACTAAAAGATGAAATCTGGTAGCTGATCTCATTCTACTTCCCAACCTATGGGATAGCTTCTAGGACTTAATGATGGCTGAAATCTGAGGGTACTAAAGGCTGACCTATGAGGTAGCTTCTAGGACATATGCTAGCTGAAATCGAAGGGTACTAAAGGCTGAAATCTGAGGGTACTAAAGGCTGACCTATGAGATAGCTTCTAGGACATATGATGGCTGAAATCGAAGGGTACTAAAAGCTAAAACTTGATGGCTGATCTGATGCTATTTCTGGGGCTGATTTGAATGATGATACTACTAAAGATCAGCTCAAAATAGGTTGATTTGAGAACTCAATACTCAGACCCATCAGAACTCTATCTTCGAGGTGGGTGTTGTTTTTTGGGGTCAACAATGTGCATTTCTTAGCGACAGCAAAGAGGTGAGGGTTCTGTTTTCGCTCGAAAAATGTGCATGCCTTAGTGAAAGGTTGCAAATTTTGGTTGATTTGATCCATGTGACATTCAATGCACAGCTCTTTGTTTCTTACTCTGGAGTTATGGCACTACCTCTAATGGTCAACAAAAATATCTTGTGCTCTACAAGGAGGTTCTAGAGGCTTCCGGCTGCCTCAGCAAGATCGCAGCGGCATATAGAGACCAATACGTATCTGTGTCTGCATGGAATTCCTACCATCATTTTCGGCATTGCAAAGCTTGCCTTCTCTGGGAAGTTGTTTACTACCAGTGGTGGCCTTTCTTTAGGGACTACCACCACCCATCTCTTTAGAAGCAAAGAATTCAAGCAGAAGCAGGAGTTTGCTAGCGTTTGCGCTTGCAGCCCCGACGAAGTTTTTTGACACCCTGGCAATCGACAAGCCATTTACTACCACTTGCTCTCTGCTCTTTTTCACGGTGACAAGCCAGAGTTTATTACTACCACCTTTGCATACACCATTGTTAAGGTCTTCCATACCTTTGAAGTTGAATGGGCCAATCTCTGCGATGACATCCGGCAGGGTGAGCTGACTAGCTGGAATACGGACCTCGACTTGAGGGCAGCCATACCCAAGTTCATGCCAACGCCAAACCCCGAGCTTGCTCATGGGATTGCTTCCAAGTGCTCCACTCTTGAAGGCTGGGCTGGTGTGATTCCTCACATATGACCCAATTGCAAGTACATCTACCTCGACCGCTTGCGCCACTATGCTGGTGCTCTGACTCTTGTCAGTACTGACTATGGCTCTACAGAGTCATACATTGGGGTGAATACTAACCCAAAAGTTGAGCGCAGAGATGTGACCTTTCCTGTGGTGCCCAGTTTGGCCTACTTTGAATTCATCCCAATGCCTTCAAAAGGTATCATTGATGGCTGCCAACAAGAGGCAGACCCAGTCAAACTCACTGAGGTGGAGACTGTCCGCGAATACGAGGTCATTTTGACGACATATGAAGGTAGAAAATTCCATTTTTTGGCTAAGACTAGCTCAATCTGTCAGTATTGCCATTTAGTTTTCTTTGAGCTAGATTATGTTGTCTTTTTTTCTGAAGTAAAATTTGGTCTATGTGCAAGTTTGTATCGTTATAGGCTGGGGGACGTCGTCAGGGTGATTGGCTTCTTCAATGCATCGCCGCAATTGGCATATGTATGTAGGCAAAATGTGTTGCTAACTGTGTACATAGCCAAGAACACAGAGGAGGACTTACAGCTTGCTGTGAATGAAGCAGTGGAGGAGCTAAAGAGACATGATGCGAAAGTAGACCTCATCGACCTCACGAGCTTTGCTGACTTGTCTAGTTCCCCGAGACACTATATGGTCTTTTAAGAGTTCAGCAGGAAAAGCATTAGCAAGTCGGTTCGCCAAGATAGCCAAAGAGGCATCTCACCATTGGATCTCAAATTCAATGAAGTGATGAAACAAGGATGTGAGCAAGCAATGTATGAGGAGAGCGTACTGAGGGCGTGTGCCATTGCAATGGATCTTGCTTTCATGGACCCTGGGTATGAGGGGTCTAGGAAGGGCATTGGAGCTACGTTTCGTACAGCCAGGCACCTTCCGTGGGCTACTAGACCGCTATCTAAATCGGGGTGTCGGGGCAATAGCGCAATACAAGACGCCACGCTGCGTTGTCTCCAAGGAGGTACTCAACTTACTCAGGAATAGAGTAGTACTATTTGTTCACAGCTCAACTTATCTTTGAATACAAGAAAAATGATGGGGCTGGTTCTAGAGTTGAAGCACTTCCAAAACACAAAGTGAGCGATGAGCCAAATACGGTGCTAAATACGAAGCAAGTGAAAAACACTACTCCTGGCTGTTTACAAATGGAACGCAAGCAAGTTATAGCGGCGAATACATTGCGAAGCTCAGATGCGAATTCCAAGTGCAGTCATACATGATTGTAGCATGGGAGAGTCCGTCACTTTGCGCTTGTAAAGCAGTCCACAGCTTTTTCACACATTTCTTGCGAACAGAAAACCATGCAAGCCCACTTCCAACATAAGCCTCATAGAAGATGAGTATCGCAAAAGAGCAAGCAATACATAATCGACTTCCAGCACAAGCCTCATAGAAGCTGAGTATCACAAAAAAGCAACCAATACATAGTTCCACAAACGTACAAGAGCTAGACAGAATCCCCTCGAAAATGACGTCTATAAACTGTTGCCTGCAACACATTTTGACACTAATACTGATCTTGATTTTAAAACTCTTTGATGGTTATACTCACTAATAAAGATATCAAAGCAGGCAAGGATCAATTGTATTCTGGTACTATGCATTACTGTAGGTCACTCTCGGCGATTTCCAATTTTGGCCCTTCTCTTGCGGAGTTGGCTCGGACCTCGCCTCACTAGTCTCTTCACTGTGATCCAGCGCTTTGCCAATTCATTATAGGCGTAAGGAACACTAGGGTATACTGTGATATCTATGGGGTGACCTATTGTAAGATTTCGCTACAAAAAAGGTGACAATGAAGACGGCCATGCACTAGTGCAAGGACAGACTGCAGAATAGAGGCTATTGAATGAGGTTGCTCATGTATACTCAGTTCGAGAGCCTAATATACACTTCGACGTTCCAACTAGATTAGGAGACTCAAGTAGTGGTTTTGGTGCTCAGCATCAAGACCACACACAAGGGGTAGACTTAGGGTAGACTAGGTGATCAGGGAGCAAACGGATTTTAGTTAGGTTCGATTGTCCATCTCTCTCATCTTCTTTTGCGTTTTCTTTACTCCTAGTTCATCAGAAACCACCAGCCAACGAAAACTGACAGGTGACACCCATAACATGGACTTGGCACATGGAATACATCAGGCTTATCTTATAAACCAGGACTGAAAATGCAAGTTTCAACAAGGCTAACAGTAGAAAATAGCGGAGTATCGAATCACCACAAATAAGCTGGCGAGGCTAGATCCAAGCAATCCGACGAGTAAAGGGCTGAAAACTAAAAACGTCAGGGTTGTGTTACGAAGATAGAAAACGATAGGCCTGGTCTGGAGGTGCAAGGGGAAAAGTACTGGGACTGAATGCTACTGCTGAAAACTCAAGCTGATCTAAATAAGCACTCCAAGGAGCCACTACAGAGCACACCAATTGATCTAGAGCAAAATATCAGAGCTGGTTTGCTACTCCACCAAAATTACCAAAGCCTACATCATACTCCCATGAAGCAAGAAATCTCTCTCAACTAAACCCAATAAGCGTTATTACACATGCTAGCCCAAAATATTGGTAGATATATTTCAATGGCATACACTGCCTCACATTACAAACGTAAACTCCATTAACTTTACTTTACATTATTAGACAAGTGACATGAGTTTCATGCACGGACAACAAATTCGAAGCGTTGACCATACCCCGATTTCTCAAAACATGTGATCAGCAATCAAACCAGGAGCATAATTACGCACCTTACTGCAAATGACCTCGTCCGCTTTCCTTTCAGATACTTGCAAAGAGCTGCATAGGAAATAGTTAAACGATGTAGACAAATTTGACTTCTTTTAGTAATGGAAAAATACATTGCTTTGACAAGAAAATGCATGGTTTAAAATGGCCCCAATGCCCAACAAAACCTAAGTTTACTGGAAATCTTTTGCTTTACAGTAATAAATCAAGGTTGGAAAAGGAGATACCTTTCTATTCTAGTCGGAGAATAAAAGTCATTCTTACTTAATACTTAACCCTACACCTGAACAAAACTCTAGTTCAAGATTTGTGCCCCAAAATTTCTTGAATTCGGTAGACTTACATCGTCATTACATTTGCATGAAGTTTCTAGAATGTCACTTATTTGTCGGAACTAATTAAGTGTCAACTAAACAAATCAGAGTGCATACTAAGATTTCAAGAGCTCGTCATTTTCCCTCTCATTACCAGCATCTACGGATCGGAGAGGCAACACATTTTGACTCAAGCTACCAAAAATTGACCGAGCTTCTTATGATCTGCAACCTACTAGAAATTGATTGAGCCTCTTATGATCCTCAAATGGGTGCTTCCTTAATGATTAATTCAGCTTCTTCTTGGAGTTGTTTCCTAATGGAGCCATGGTTTCTTTATAGCAACGCTAGCCCTTACCAACAAAGTGTTGCATCAAGTGGACGGTCAAACACTCCCTTTCAATTCTAATTATAACTTCATGGGTAGGGATTGACAACGCTAGCCCTTACCAACAAAGTGTTGCATCAAGTGGACGGTCAAACACTCCCTTTCAATTCTAATTATAACTTCATGGGTAGGGATTGACAACCCTCTCGTGGATATACAGAAAGTCTTCGTTTTATTGAGGTCTTGGTCGAGAACCTGTCACCTTCTGTAGGGTCAGGTAGACATTTTCAAATTTGAGTTGTGGTTGATTGTGTCCATTTTCTAGTCACTTTTAATTTGGAAGGGGAACACCGCAATACTACAGATGATTTGAAGGACTGTTCTGAAGCTGAATGTGGACAAAGAAGCTATAGTCATAAGTACTCAGACTGGTAGCCATATCCAATCTAGAGGCTTTGGATTTCTTACATTTGCTAAAGAAGCATCATGCATTGCTGCAGTCACACAGCATTATCTAAAAAAGTATGTTCCGAGACTATTCTGAGTTCATTAAGAGGAAATTTACTAGGTAATGAGTCTAACAAAAATCCTTCAAATTCTACTCATATACCAGGGAAACTAACAGCTCCAACACAGAGCCGGGAGGCATCCTCAAGGTTCCTGAGAGTGTTACATATTGAGCAAGATCAGGTCAGAATTCTTTCAACAAAACTTTTGTACAAAGTAAGCTGATGCAGAACTGAAAATGCCTTAGGTGAAAGGCTGTCTCAAAGCACATGGATAACAGTAAAGCAAGGCTTTTTTGAACTACCTTGAGAAGTTGAAGGGATCTCTCACCCGTCACTAGCTAGAGTGCTCCCCCTTTAAATTGAAAGAGATACACGCAGAGGAATCAAGATCAAACTTGGCTATCCTTGAAGAAGAAGAAGAAGAGGTCACATCACTCTGTGGACAGCGCCTTCTTCACAAAGCCAAACACGATAATAGGCCGGCATATATAATCTGTCTACATAACAGCTCAAGTTGCGACATAAACTCATGCGAGAATGCTCTCTCTCTCTCTCTCTCTCTCTCTCTCTCTCTCTCTCTCTCAGGGTCATCTGTCAGCTGCAACTGTATGGCCAAAGATAAACTGTAAGCCTATGTTCTTGTACTCGTAAGTTGGTTTCGCAAGATTTACTACTCTGCCATAATCCAAATGGTACAGTTTCAGATTTCCTGATGGGGATTTTGACATACAGTGGGTAGGAGCTCAAACTCAGGCTTTGGAATAGCCATCAAACTTGTCAGATCACTGCGCATGCCTCCATAATCACCTCAAATTTACTGAAATTCGAAGGTTTCAGCCAGAAAAAGAAATTTAAATGCTACTTATGCGACGGCTAAGTTCACTCCGTTTTGAGTATAAAAGTGATGTGAAGAGAAAATGGAGAAGCTACAGAGAGTATTTTGCACACCTTCGTGAGGAATTTGAGCATGAACAAAGGGCTGGACTTGCAAGAAGAGTGTAATGAAGAACGCGGAGAAAGATAAGAGCTGAGCGCCCCAGCTTCTTGCTTGTACCATCTTAGCTCGGTTAAGCAATCAGCCCAAATACAAAAAATTACGTAAACAGTTGCTCAAGCCATTCACCCAGAGCAGAGAGCCTTCTAGTTTTGTGTTGAGCTTCTTGAATATGGTGCAGAAAACCCAAACAAAATGCATATTGCAGAGCCGCAGAAAATCCCACCCCTCTCTCTCTCTCTCTCTCACACATACACTTCTACACCAAGTAATCGAACCTGTAAAAAACATAGATGATGAAAGAGACAGAGAGACACCTCTTCAAAATCGTACGATCCCTTCCTCCCTCTCACAACCTCGCTATCAACTGCAGCAGAGAAAAAGTGCGCGCACACACACACACACACAAACAAATTTCCACGCTCAAAATGCACCCAAACAAAAATAGAAATTTCACGCATGCCCTCCACCCAAAAAAAAAAGCCTTACTCGGCCACTCTCCATTGGCGTCATACCCTATGGCCATGCTAGCAGAAAATCTCCCTATAGTCCCTGCCTTACGGGAGTGCCAATAAAGCCAAGCCCTTGTAAGCATGAGCTCCCACAGACTTGGAGCTCTTGAGGGGTGTAGAAGAAAAACGAGCAGGATCGGCGTCCAATAGCATGTCCACCACTTCCCGCATGGAAGGGCGGTTCATAGGCAGTGCACATGTACAGAGCATTGCTACGCGCAAAAGCATCAGCATGCCCTCCCTCCAACAAGGCACAAGCCCTGCATCCAGCACCTCCCCTGCATCCTCTGCCGTTGCAAGCTTTCCCCTTGTCCATCGTACAATGTCCATGTTGTCTCCGAACACATCCCAATCCACTGGCTTCTTGCCGGTCACAAGCTCCAGCAGCACCACTCCAAAGCTGTATATGTCACTCTTCTCCGTCACTTTGGGCGTGTAGGCATGCTCTGCAGTCCCCAAACACTTATCCATATGAGACTTCACACAAGCAGCTCCTATATGATATGTCACTTGAGATTAGTGCGGTTTACGACTATGATACACAATGCAGGTTGAACATGGTCCAAGAAGCCCTTGATGCGCTGAGCTCTATGTGTTCGTGATGCATCACTGATAAATTCCATGCACGTGAAGCCTTACATAGCATTGCAAAACACATGGCCTTCAAGAATTACCTGGGGCAATGTAGCCATAAGATCCTGCCACCCGTGCAGTGAAAGCAGCTGAGCAATTTGTGTTGTCCGCACCGAGATAGTTCTCCATTACCTTGGCCACTCCAAAGTCTGCAACATAGGCATTAAGATGAGCATCCAGAAGTATGTTGTTGGACTTAACGTCTCTGTGAACAATTGGGGGAGAGCAATCATGGTGTAGGTATGCCAGGCCTTGGGCTGCTCCAAGCGCTATTTTGTAACGGCTGGGCCAGTCAAGAGCCAGATTTGTGCTGCCATAACCAGGATTGTGATGCAGCATGTCACCCAGGCTGCCATTAGGCATGTATTCATACACCAACAGTTTGGTATCCTTATTGGAGCATGTGCAGAGCAGCTTGACAATGTTCTTGTGCCGGATCTTGCCAAGGGTTGCCACCTCCACCTTGAATCCCTTGTCATCCTCACTGCCCTCATTGCCGCTGCCTTTCCTCAGCTTTTTAATAGCCACGGTTTGACCATTGCTCAGCACAGCCTTGTAAACTGTGCCAGCACCCCCACTTCCAAGGATCAAGTTGTCATCATCCAGCCGGCTCACAATGTCAAGCTCTCCATACTGCACCTTGTGAAACGAAGTAACCCTCCATGGAATTGAGGCTGAGGAGGGGCCACTCTCGCCCCCCTTCTTGCCTTGAATGACGCTTTTGAGTTGTGGTCCATGGACTCTGTAAAGAAACACCATTCCTACAATGAGAAGGATAAGTGCTGCTCCAAACGTTGCTCCCAGTAGCACTCGCAGAAAAATCTTCGACGGGCTTTTATTTGAAGAAACATCACAGGGCCTGATGCCCATTAGGTTTCTTCCACAAAGATCTGCATTACCAACAAAGCTCCCATCAAAGGCCCCATTCATGAAACCAGATGGAACGGGGCCTGACAGATTGTTATAAGAGATGTCAAAATTTGTTAATCGAAGCTCCGATAGCTCTGCAGGGATGCCCCCACTGAGCTGGTTGTGAGAGAGGTTGAGAACATTGATGGCAGAGAGGCTCGCTAAAGAAGAAGGAATCCCACCAACAAAAGCATTGTCTGCAAGCTGAAGAACGCTTAATTGTGTGCATTGGGCAAGCTTCACAGGAATTATACCAGAGAATGAATTTGACTGGATATAAAGATTAGACAGGTGATGTAACTTGCCCACCTCTGGCGAAATGATCCCTGAGAAATTGTTATTTGACACTGAGATGAATGAAAGATTCCACAAACTGTACATCTCAAATGGTAAGCTGCCAGAAAAGTGGTTGCTATCGAGTTTCAAAGTGGACAAGTTGTGAGCCCCGCGGATCTCTGGAGTGATGGTGCCTTCGAGATTGTTGTTATCTAGCTGGAGAAATACAAGAGCTGGGGAACCCCACAGACCTGAAGGCACTGCACCGGAAAGTAGGTTGTTGTTAAGCCGGACTCTTTGAAGAGGGGGGCAATTGCCGAGTGTTGATGGAATGGCTCCATCGAACCTGTTGTTCATGGCTGCAATTTCCTGCAAAACTCCTCCGCTGCATAGAAAGCCTGGTAGAGTACCTGTGAAGTCATTATAGGACACATCAAGTATCTCCAACTTGCTCACAGTACCCAAATTTGAGGGCAGCGGGCCATTGAAACTGTTATTAAACATAGAGATCTGTTTCAGCAGAGGGAAGATGGCGAGAGAGGAGGGAAAGGGGCCTGTGAGGAGGTTTTGATACACATGGAAACTGGTGAGATGATGGAGCTGTGAAATGGAGATGGGAAGAGGCCCAGCAAGCATGTTCATGGAAACGTCAAAATTGGCCAAGAGGGTGAGGTTGCCCAGGCTTGAGGGCACGGGACCCTCAAGATGGTTGTTGTAGAGCTCAAGCTGGGTGAGGCTCTTGAGGCTGGTGAGGCTTGAACCAAACCGTCCCGTCAGCATGTTGAAGGACAGATCCAGATTAGAAACCTTGAGGAGGTTACCAAGAGAGTCAGGGATGGCGCCATGGAGATTGCAACCAGCCAGCCAGATTTCTGAGAGCTCCGTCAGGTTACCAAGCTCTGGCGGGATGGATGCTGAATTGGAGAAGGGGTTGTACGCGAGATTCAACCTCTCCAGCTTGCTGAGGTTGCCCAAGAAGGAAGGAATAGTTTCATTGAGCAGATTTGCCACGAGATTGAGCTCCTGCAGGTGTGTGAGGTGCCCAAAGGAGGATGGGATGGCTCCCGAGAAGTTGTTAAAGGAGAGATCCAGGCGGCGAAGGGCAGGGAGATTGTCAATGGCCTCAGGCAGACCGCCCACAAAGAGGTTTGCAGAAAGAGCAAGCGTCTCCAGCTGAGTGCATTCGTAAAGTGAGCTGGGAAAGGGACCAGAGAAGTCATTGGAGTTGAGGTCCATGATTTTGAGGGCAGGGAGACTGCAGAGAGCGGAAAAATTCACGTCTCCAGCCTGGGTTCGCCCTTTAAGCCACAACTTTGAGAAATTCAGGCCCTCCACACGCTGCTCACTGTTGCAAGAAATACCAGTCCATGAGCAAGTATCTACATCGCTGCTGTTGAGCTTCCAATTAGTCAGAGCATTGTCTTCATCCAGCAACTCACTCTTGAATCTGAGCAAGAGATGGGCTTCTTCTGTGGTGATCGAGGACGCAAGGCAGCAGGAAGCAAAGGAGAGGATGAGCAACAGAAGAACAGAAACTAGTACCTGCGGCGTGTTGGAGCTAGAACAGGCCATCTCAGGAGAGTTGGAGCATCGTCGTGTAGGAGTGAGCTGCTGCTGAAGCCCCGTGACTCGCAAAAAGGAGATGACTATGACCATAGGTAGGAGTGCAGGGTCATACAAAGACAGCAAGGGAGATGACGGCATTGTAGATGTGTTGGGTGGGATGGATCATGGTACCCACCCCGAGAAAGAGGTGGGTGAAATGTCGCCTCCGATTCTTCTTTCCGAAGTGACGTGTGGTCTCATTTGGTCTTTGAAGTTTGCGCGGTAAGAACAAGTGATGAAATCACGAGGCCTGTCTGTGCATTGTGCAAGAATCAGAAACGATAGTTTTCGACGTCTGCCCTTCAAACGGCTGTCAACCTTGCGTTGGAAGGGACCAGGGTTGATTGGTGACAAATCCTGCACTTCAAGGGATCTTATTGAAGTTGCCTTTCAACTCCGAAGGAAGATAATTGTCTGATCGGTCATTAGAAGGACTGGCCATCTCATTGCCCTTCAAAGACCGACATCAAAGTGAACCATAGAGTATTGGGGATATGTTGGGAATTTGAAATTTGGGGATATTTTGCTTATCGAAATTCAACCTTTGAAGTTTGAAGTCTAGACGCTAGGTTTGCCCAAACTCCATGGTCGTGTAAGGTTTGAACGCATTAGAACCCTTGAAGACTAAAGGGCCAACATATAGCTTTGCCAAATTTTTACATGCCGCGTCGTGAGTTCTCACTGCTCAGTTCACAGAGTTTTCGCCCTTCCTGAATCCTCAGTGCTCTGCGTGCATCTCTTTCGCATACTCAGTGCTCTAAGCTCTTGAGTCTTCGCTATGGAGCCGACCTGCCCCGACGTTGAGTCGTTGATGTGATTCATCCGGTGTTGAGTCAGTTGTGTTGCAGCCTTCTACAACCTTCCACGAGAGCTCCCAAGTCCCAGCTCAGGACCTGTTGGTCGACGCTGCGTCTTGGAGGCTTGGAGCTTGTTGCACATGCTGCAACCAAAGAATCACGACTAACAAGCTCAACTTTCAAGCTCTACCCGACCCGCCAATGATATTATATACATAGCATTGTGAGTATTTAAATTGGTATAGCACACGCACGCACGCCATTGTCATTGTCAAAATTAACTAGGACATAGATTTCAAATTTCTTTTTGGAAATAATTCCAAGCTAGAAAACATGTTTTCTTTGTAAAACGGCTTTCAACCAAAACATGGTCATCTTCATAACACAAAATTGATTTGCCATGAACGAGGTGTGTTGGCAAAAATTGCATTTCCTTTCAAAGAGTACAATTCAATTAAAAAGTGAAAGAGTGAAAGGGTCACTGTGGCTTTCTAAAACAATAAGAAAATGATAAAATATTAGGTTGAGTTTAGCTAGAATTATATAAGGTAAAGCATTGTTCATGAATATCTCTTTTATTAAGGGATTGAGTTTCGTCTTTGGAAAAAAGCAAACCGAAAATAATAGTCGAATTTTTGAATTTGCAAGATTTTTGAACTAAGTTCTCACATATTTCACCATTTTTTCTTCCTTTTACCATGGTTTGCTCATTTAGTGTGTATATATATGTGTGTGTGTGTAAAATAAATAAATTTATGTATGTGTGTGCATGTATATATATAGAATTTACTAGAACTAAGCAAGGTGAAGCTTCACTTTAGCATACTAAAAGAATAGAATACAAGTGAAGTCAAGCAGGATATGAAATAAAAGGTGAAATAGAAATATTCATTTAATATTTTAAAATGAAAATAACATTTAAGGTAAGTCTCCATCATGGCACTGAAAACAATGAAAGTATGCCTAACCCAACTCAACACTAAGGCTTCTTTTAGAAAGCCAAAAAAGACCAGAATTTCACTATACTATTGATTCTATTTCAAAGAGTGTATCCCTACATACATTGGGACATACTCTATTTCAAAGAGTGTATTGGTACATACTTGAGTCTTTATAATTGTGAATTGTGATTCAAGACCCCTATCTATCACCTGTAATAATAGTCTTTTCTTTGACTCATGACATTTCCCCAACCAAAATAAAATCAGGGCAAGTTGAGAACTCTCCTATTTTTTAGGTCAAAATTTGAATCGTTTGCTCGGTATTTACACTAAAACTTATGTAAATTTCTCCGTTCGCTTCAAGGCAAGCTCAAAATCTAACTGGAATTTACGATATTAGTCGTTAAAATACACTGGAGCTCGATTTTTTTCTAGCAGTGTTAAGTTAGGAGTAAAAGTGCAGTTACTTCAAAGTAGAGCGACCTTAAGGGTTGGTGCACATTGCAGGGCTTTCCATAAACATTTTTCCTGTCCGAAGAAAATAGGGATAAATAATAAAATTAAAACTATTCGGTTTTTGGATCACATTTTGAAGCATCTGTCAGTAATTACACTAAATCTTGCTATATTTTGTCAAATTTTTTCAAGCCAAGCTCGACACCTAGCCGAGATCTTGCAAGTTAGTATTATTTAGGACTAGGTGTTCAACTAAGTATATAGTTTGTATTATTTAGGACTAGGTGTTCAGTGAAAAAAGGACTTGGAGTTTAATACGCCTTAATCTTTTTTGTTTTGGTCATACGCACAATTTCGAGTGTTAGTGTTGTATATACTCTTCAAAGAATGTACATTAAGTCTCAAGCTGGGTGTGACATCGTATATTTTTTTCAAAGACTCACATATATTTTCTTTTCAAGTTTTTTTGAAGTAGCAGAAGTGGTCATTCTGTGTGTAGACCAAAATGTATTAAAGTCTAAAGAGTTTCTTCTTGTAAAGAGTTTCCTTAGCTATTAGCGTCACAATCATCTATTGTGAATGTACATCTAGATTATTGGACAACCCAAAATTGGAATGGGTTTACAATAAAAATAATCTCAATTCATCGCATGGTCATATGGTTTGACTGGGTTTGTTATCTTAAGTTATCCATTCTTACCAAATGTTAAGTTGTGCCTCTTTTTACAATAAAAAGTGTTATAGATTTTGAGATTGTTAGTTTCTTTTCTATGTAGCTACAAATTTTATAGTCTCAACACTACAAGAGGCTCTTCACATTAGCGACGCTCACACAGCGACGCTCAAAAAAAAAAATTCCCGGCGTCGCTATGAGCGTCGCTATAAGCGTCGCTATGAGCGTCGCAAATTTACAAAGAAATTTGCGACGCTCATAGCGACGCTTATAGCGACGCTCATAGCGACGCCAGCTGGGGTAAAAAAAATAACCGAGCGCGCCCAAAAACTCAGATCTCAGATCTGAGTTTTTCGGCGTCCTCAAGCAAAGAGCAGGTAACGCTCTCCCTCACTCTCTCACTCTCTCTCTCTCTCTCTCTCTCTCTTTTTCTTTTACACACACACACACACACACACACACACACACACACACACACGAGGAGAGGAAGGAGAGCCAGGTATGCTCCTTCCCTCTCCTCATTCTCATGTTCCCTTCCCCTCTTTCTCTCTCCCTCGCTCTCTCTCTCACACACACACATACACACACACACATAGTGTTTTTGAGAGAGAGAGAGAGAGAGAGAGAGAGAGAGAGAGAGAGAGCGAGAGAGAGTGCAAAAACGCACACACATACATAAACAAAGAATGCACACACATTGAGAGAGAAAAAGAGAGAGAGAGCATGCATAAACAAAAAACGCACGCATTGAGAGAGGAAAAGAGAGAGAGAACATGCATAAACAAAAAACGCACACATTGAGAGAGGAAAAGAGAAAGAAAACATGCATACGATCCAAAAAAACGCACACACATTGAGAGAGAAAGAAAGAGAAACTAAGGGAGCGTCGTAGGAAACTAATTAAAATTAAAAGACCTAAAGATCTAGCCGACGAGGAGTTGAACTGAAGACCTATTATTCAAGAGAGAAATGGCATAATCAATCTATCATACTTGGCATGGGTGATAGAAAGGTTATACCATTTATCTCTTTTTATTGGCACACACATCCACACACGCGCACACACACAGGAAGAAGAAAGTTATAACGTCGTAGGAAACTATCTTAAAAGACGTTAAAGATTAGGTTATATGTAGACTTACATTAAATTAGATTTAGGTTTATTTTTAACTAGATTTACGTTTATTTAAGCTAGATTTAGATTTACGTTATATTAGATTAGATGCGGGTCTCCATAGACTGCGATGCCTGCATGAAGCGGGTGAAGAAAGCCCTCAATGGAATATAGGGTATTGCTGCCTTCACTCATGGTGGGCTCCGTCGATCCAAAAGTACTGGTGAAATGTCTTCAGAAGATAGGGAAGAAGGTGGATCTTCAGGGCGGCAAGAGTCACTACATCCCCGACACAATGACCATCTAGACAACCTCTAGTCATTAGACTTACGTTAAATTAGATTTAGCTTTATTTTTAGTTAGATTTACGTTTATTTAGATTTACGCTTATTTACGTTAGATCGAGTCCACGTAAGAATTACTTACGGTTTAGGGTTTAGAGTTAGACGAACAGTGAAAAGATCTACTGTGAAAAGATGTTAAGATGAAGTGAAGTGCTACAGCTAGAGAAGAGGCAAAGGGATTTTGTCCACTACATGCAGTATCATGTAGACGTGGGTGTCTAGATTTCTTGTACCCACAAATATAGGTATTGACCAATAAAGACGAGATTATAACCCGGTGGTTCTGATCTCCGTGCACCTCTAGACCGAGGTGTGCGGGGATTGGACATGACTAGAGAATGTGAGGTAAAGAGAGAGAGAGAGAGAGAGAGAGAGAGAGAGAGAGAGAGAGAGAGATAAGACGAAGAATGCCAATAGAATATTAAATTTGTTGTCTAGGTTATAAGTTTTTTATCCTCATTATGAGTAGCGACGAGGATGTGGGACCGTCCAACCGAAACACCTATCTCTCAACGAGGGTCTTATGTCCTTGTAATCAATGCAAGCATGCTGTGCGACGGACAAGACGTGTTTCTTTGCAGCACGTTCGCGAATTTGGCGAGTTCGATCCATCTATTATAGATCGAGTTGTTGCCAATTATAACTCGTCGGACTCTGACGCTGGCCAACAAGCAGCAATCTTGCAACCCAATAGACGTATTCGCAGGCGCTTTGGTCAAGCAGCATATGTGAGGCCACAAGATGTAGCCTCTGACAGCTCGGGGGATGATCATGCAGAGCACATTCCCAACGAGACAATGTTTGAGCCCGAGATTGATGAAATGATCGAGACGATCATGGATTCAGAAAGGCTTATCTATGATGATATGAAAAGTGAAGCCGATACATCATTGTATAATGGAGCACGTATGTCTAGATTGAAAGCACTCCTGGTTCTTCTCAACATGCAGGCAAAGTTTGGATGGAGTGACACTAGCGTCACTTTTCAGGTGATCTATTACAATTAGTTTACTTTAATAGAACTCTAAATGTATAATGATCTGATAGATTTTTACACGACTGTATCATATTTTTATGTTGTGTAGATTGCTGAAAGAGCACATTCTACCAGCTGACAATGTGATGCCAGATTCCCGAGATGAAGCAAGAAAGATTTTGCGAAACTTGGGGATGGATTACAATTCTATCCACGCTTGTCCTAATGACTGCATTCTTTTCAGAGGGGAATACACAGACATGGAGAAGTGTCCGAAATGTGATTCCAAAAGATATCGAGTAGATCTCCACGGGACAAAAATTCCACAAAAGGTTTTGCGACATTTTCCTTTGCTTCCTCGCATCAAGCATTTCTTCGAATGTAAGTCCATGGCCGCCCTAGCATCATGGCATGAGGAGAATAAATCTTCGGATGGTGTGCTACGAATTCCTGCAGATTGCGCAGCCTGGAAACATATAGATGGAACATGGTCGGATTTTGCCAGGGAAGCTCGAAATTTGCGCTTAGGCCTGGCTATGGATGGCGTAAATCCATTTGGTCAAAGATCAACATCTTACAGTGTATGGCCCGTTGTCATCGTCAACTACAACATTCCCCCGTGGTTGACTACGAAGAAGGGGCACCTATGGCTAAGCTTGATTGTGCCAGGGCGATATAAAGTGGGGAATATGGATGTGTATCTTCGTCCACTATTGGAAGAGCTACAACAATTGTGGATTGGCATAGAGGTGGTGGATATGAGCCGACACACAGGACGACGGAATGCTTTGATCAGAGGTATTCTAATGTGGACCATGCATGACTATCCCGGGCTAACAGAATGCTCAGGTGATCTATTGACACTCCTCTCTCAGACACTGTAAATCTTGTTTTTCCCCATAGTTGATCTATTATCATGTGTATACATGCAGGGCTTCAAACAAGCGGATACAGAGCATGTGTCACATGTGGACCTAGACTGAATGCACGTAGGGCACCCTCACTGAAGAAGCAAATCTACGAAGGTCATCAAGCGTATCTTCCGGAGAATCATGTGTTATGCGACGGCTTTTTGGGAAGAGAGCCACCAAGGATGTCTGCACAAGCATGGTTAGAGCAGAAGGAGATGTGCGATGACGGATTGCCTCCAGGGATGAAGAGACTATCTCTATGGTACGAGTTACCATACTGGCCCCGACTCGTGATCAATCACTTGCTCGATCCAATGCACATATTCAAGAATGTGGGTAATCTACTATGGGACCATTTGACCGGCAAGAAAGATACTTTGGGAGCCAGAGTTGACCTTAGAAATGTGGATCGTATGGAGCAATATTGGCCGCAAACAGCGTCTGATGGATCGATAAAACTTCCTAAAGCACCATGGATTTTCACAGGAGCCCAAGAACGCAAAGTAAAAGAGGCCATTCGATCTTTGCGGACCCCCACTGGCGTAATGCACTCGCTCCGAACGTGTTTTACTAAAGAAGGAAAGCTTACCGGTTTGAAGTCACACGATTGGCATAAAATGTGTCAGGTACGTTCATAGTGGACTTTAATATCATTGCATAAAATGTGGACTTTAATATCATTGTTGCACATACTTTACAGTTTATTTTACCGGTTGCCATTGAGGGATGTTTGTCTCTCGACATCCGTAACACAATCTACAAACTTGCAAAGCTGGTGCAATGGATCTCACAAAAGGAGATTGACGTAGACTCCATACCATTCGCCAAACTAAATGCTGCGGAGCTTGTGTGCATGTTTGAGAAACATTTTCCTACTACAATGCTAACCATTCAGGTGCATCTTCTTATTCACATAGTTGATGAGGTGGAAATAGCTGGCACAGTTCATTCCAGATGGATGTTCTTCTTAGAGCGTTTCATGAAAACGCTTAAGGGATATGTGCGTCAAAAGGCACGTCCGGAGGGTAGCATGGCAGAAGGTTGGTTGGTATCAGAGTCCCTAGTGTACATTGGAGAGTGGCTAGACGGATTTGATAAATCCCGGGACACGCTATGGCGAACCATAGATGATGAGCGCATATCTGGGATTGTCATGTGCAATCTCGGTGTTGAGAAGAAGATGACGGAAGATCTAGAGGCTAAAATCAACCGATTTTGCATGCTTCACAATCCAGTGATGCAAAAGTGGATTTCACAATATGAGGATGCAAAGCAAGAGCGACAAAGGGCACGAATCGAGTGGAGACGGGGAAGACGACCACCGATGCACTATCCAGCGGTTCTGGAGAGCCTACCAACCTTCATGAGCTTAAGATGGTTGCACAACCAATTGAAAAGCGCACAACAATGCGGTGACGAAGTGACTGAAGAAGAGTGGGAGTACTCTCGGGGTTGCGCGACCAAGGTAAGTTTGCAATGTACGACTAGCAAGTGACTTTATTTATAAACGTTTGAACGGCCACTCATAATCTTTGTTCGTTGTAGTATAAGTCATACACAGCAGCATGGTGTAAAGGTCGACATTTTAGGGTGGAACGAATCGACAAAAAGCGTTTTACTCAAGATTGTGGAATCATGGCAAAATTTGAACAGTCTAGTCGACGACGTTCCTCTGATGCAGATCCCGTGGTGGCGGAACTCACTTACTTCGGCACGCTGCAAGAGATTTTGAGGATCGATTACAGAGGATTTTTTGTCGACTTGTTCGACGTGCAATGGTTCAAGATAATCATGGAGGGTCGAAACGCTACTGTGCGTAGAGGAGAGTCTGGTTTTCTTGAGGTGGATTCTACTAAGAAATGGACTGACCTAAGAGACACTTTCGTACTACCCGAGCATTGTGAACAAGTAAGTATATAAATAGTTAACATCCCCCTTTTACAAGTTATGTGCTTGAAAGCTCTCATGTAAGTTATGTGGCTCTGGCAGGTAGTATTTCATCCTACAAAGTCTACATCAAACTGGTGGTACGTCATAGAGGTAGCCCCTCGTAGTGCAAGGACGTATGAAGGCTACCATGTGCCAATCACAACGACATCAATGGAGGAGATAAGAGAAGATGCTCAATCAGAAGCCGCTGCGGTGGTGCCAGACGAGCATCAAGATGCTACTACTCTATATGGGGTGCATGCAGAGGAGCTACAAAATGAAACAGAGGATATGTGTTTAAACGGAGAGCTCTATATAGATATAGGAAGTTATGCTGAGTTATGCGAGGATGAGAGAGAGATCTCTTAAAGCCACAAATATTGTATTTGAACAATTTTGCTCCGTGCTGTAAAAGCTCTAGCTCTCTAAGTAGCTTCCATGGTGTGTAACGCTCTTTTCTACTCGCGGTCACATCTTTTGATTGAAAATTCTGAGTTTTTGACTTGCCTCTTCTACCACTCGATTCATTGCGTCATTGTATTTATATGCGTCATTACGTCATTGTATTTAATGGTCTTTGCGTCATTGTCTACTCTATTCATTCAATATTAAGTTTAAATATTCGTGTGTTTAATGCAGGTATGGATGATGAGGAGTTTCTTTCTTCTTTGTCACCGCAGCAGAGACAGTGGTACGTGGAGCGTCATCGCTCTGGCGCATCATCGCGCGTTCCTACACCATCCGCATCTCCCTCTCTTTCGGAGCATTCGGCGCGCTCCGAAGCTTCGGCGTCGACGAGACGAGCGTCACACTCGTCTAGACACCGGCGCTCTAGTGGTGGCGGTGGCGGTTGTTGTGGGGATTCCGCCACCGATGCCTCCACATCGCCTCGTGTTCGACGAGGCTCTTTACCCTCCCCTTCTTTGCCCGCCCCCACACCAGCCACAGCATCGCCATCTACGCCAGGTTTTGCACGGCTGACTATTCCTAGAAGCTACACACCTCTACCTACTCCGCCAGGAGCCACCCCACTCGACACTCCTCGCTTCGGGGCCCAGACGCCGGTGGAGACACCTGACGTCCGTACCCCCATCGACACGCCGCTAGAGACCCCTGCCGGGACACCCAGGTTCACGCGTCACCGGCCAGAGGGCTTGCCTTACTCCGTCGACATCAGCGGCGGCATCATCATGGATGATGACGGCAAGAAGGTGATCTCGCGCATGCGTGGTCTTTGCTCTCAGCTGTTTAGACACTATATACTAAACAAATGGAGTGAAGTACCAAGTGATTTAAAAAACAGAGTCATCAGCATACTTCATGATGAGTTTCCCGTTCCAACACGGGATCAGCGCTTCAATGAAGACCTGATGAAGATTCGAATGCGCGAATACTGCAAACACAAGCGTTCCGAAGTGCAAAAAGCAACCAAGAATGGGTGGAATAGGCCAGATTGGCTGGCCAAAGAAGATTGGAAGAATGCGAAGAAAGCAGCGCGCGAGAATCCCGACAAGTGGAAGCAACAAAAGGATGCAGCCAGAGCGCGAGTAGAGGCAGGGAGCTCGCACCACTTGGGGAGCGGTGGATGGGCATCATTTGAGGCCGATTTTGTAAGTCTTTTCACATTGCTCTTTATGCATGTTCGATAGTTTAGGGTTTATGAGTTTTTTAGTTCTAACATAATGAAATCTTTGTATGTTTTGACAGTGGTCGATGACAGGACGTGATCCCACACCGTACGAGCGCGAGTACGCAGGCAGGAAGGGCTTAAACGCCCTGATGGACATTCTCAGTTCTCGCGGCGGCATGGTTAGTATTAGGGTTTACTCTTTTTTATTTTTTGTATTGTTTTATAAATGTCGTTATATGTTTATATTTACTGAAAACTGTCTTATTGTCTTTTTTTGCAGAATCCGACAGATACGCCGCTTGGACGCGATGAGACGTCTGATTAGACGACGTCAGTTTAGCCGTAGCTAGATAGCATTAGTTTAGGGTTTCTCATAGCTTATGTATCATGAGACGGATTTTATACGTCTTTTTGAACCATGTATATTATTACATTTGTCACCGCAATTCCTTTTGCCAATCAATTCTTTATGCCTATGATGTTGTACAATTGTCATTATTACATTTGCCAATCAATTCAGTTTGTCTATGATGTGTACAATTGTCAATTTTGCAAACAATGCGTCTTGTGGGTGACTATTTTGGGTCTATTATTTACCTTTGCACTTTTTTTAAAAAGTGAATCAAGTACAATATGGTTGATGGGTGGCAGGGCATTCAATGCCCTGCCACCAAAAAAATATTCTCTCAGGCGTCGCTATATGCGTCGCTATTTATGGCTCTGTAGCGTCGCTATATGCGTCGCTATACTCTTCTGTGAGAGCGTCGCTATCTGCGTCGCTATAGGCGTCGCTATGAGCGTCGCTATATAGCGACGCCTATAGCGACGCAGATAGCGACGCTCTCGTAGCGACGCTTTTAGCGACGGTTATAGCGACGCCGGGGGTTATAAAAACCCAGTGTATTTCCGTCGCTAAGAGCGTCACAAGAGCACACAACCTCTTGTAGTGCAATTTTCCACATGGTCATATGGCTTGACCGGGTGTGTTATCTTGAGCTATAGTTTCTTGCCAAGACACGTCTAGCATACCTTTAATCTATGCGTCACACATACACAGTGTCTTTATTTTGTATATAATTACAAATATAGTCTCAATTTGTCACATGGTCATATGGCTTGATCAGGTGTGCCAGCTTGAGCTATCGATTTTTACCTTCGGTTCTTCTATCTTGTAGAAGGCGAAGACATTCCTTGCAGGGGGAAACTGTCCCTTGGAAAGTCGAACAGTGGATTAGCCACACACCAGTAATTACCGCATGCAGTTACTACAGTAATTCTTGGGAGCTATAAATAGGACCCATTACATTGTAATTGGGCTTCTTGCTTTTTACTCTTAGTTATTGGCTTTAAGTTGTTTATCTTCCGGCTTTATCTTTCCAAGCATTCTCAAGTTATGAGCTCTTCGCCTCTAGCTTCACTCTGTAATCATTACTGTTGTAATCATTTGAGGTCAAACCCATTACACACTGTACTGATTGTCCTTGAAGTATTAATCTGAATCTGCAAATACTTTTCCAGTCGTTCAGTATGTCTCTCATCTCAGTGTACTATTTTAGTTCAGTTAACTATTTCAGTCCAGTCTCAGTTCTCTATTCCAATTTCACTAACTGAACTGACGACCTACTTGTAGCTTTAAATTCTAACACTAGAATTAGCTATCTGAAGAGATCAGGTCCAATTCCATTTTGGCGATCACGGCGGTTAGAGATGTTCACTCTTTGACCAGAAAACTCCTCTCCCATTTAGAATTTTCAGTTGTACTGATGGCGCCCAAAACCAGTCGTGGTTGTAAACCATCCAATCATGTCGACCCTATTCTTGAGGAATCAGAAGAGAGTCTGATCTTAAGAAGGAACCGGTGACTGAGACTGAGACTCAGGAGGAGCACAATCATGCTAATGAGGCTAAGGATTCTCAGCACTCCATTCATTCCCGGAGGAGAAGGGCTGAGCAGGAAGAACACAAGACCAGGAGTTCTCCATCCACACACATGGATGTTGGGGCCAAGGGCAGCAAGGGTAGTCGTCACAGTTCCGGTAGAAAAGGCAGAGAAGAGACAGAAATTGAGACTGAAGAAGAGATTGACTGGGATGTTGATACAGACCACTACAAGAAGTCTTCATGACGAAGCTAGGCTCCCAAGGTCAGAAGAAGCAGAGACGATGCTGACCGACATGATTATACCTCTTCATTGAAAATCTCTTTCCCAATGTTCAAAGGAGGGAAGAAAGATAATCCATATGTTCATATCCAAGCTTTTGAACAGTATGCTGAGTTGAAGAATATTGATGAAGATGACTGGGGAGAATATTTTCCACAGACACTAAAGAATGCAGCGAGGAAATGGTACTGCCATTACCCAGCTTGCCAACTCAGATGATACAACAAATTGCTCAAGGCTTTCAGACTGGAGTATTCAGACAACATGGGAGATGAGGACATCTTCTGTGAGCTAGATAAGATTAAACAAGGGAAATTGTCAGTAAAAAGTTATGTTGAGAAAATTAAGGAGTTAACCAGGCAGTTGCAGGAATCACCATCAGAAAAGAGGCTACGCACATGGTTTCTAAATGGAATCCGCAGTAAGAAGCTCAGAGAATAGGAGGTACGTGCACCAACTAAGAAATTTAATGATTTGGTGCACAGAGCCCTGAAGCTGGAACAGCAGGCTAAGAAGGAGAGGAGTCACAAGAAGAGGAGGTCCAGTAGTAGAAATTCGTCCACTGAGAATTTTGATTCCAGTGAGACCTCTGGAAGCAGCTCAGATGAAAAGAGCAAAGACAAGGCCAAAAAGGGGTCTTGGTCCAGAAACATTGATGAGATGGCCCACCAAATTGCTAAAATCAGCCAGACCAGACAACCAGTTAGAAGAATGAAAACCTGATGTTCAAGGTGCAAATCTAAAGATCATGTTCCCAATGAGTGTCCATAGTGTACCTATTGCAAAGCATATGGTCATTTATGGAACAATTGTGGCATTTGCATTCATCACTTCAAAAAGGGAAAAGATTTGTCTGTAGTAGCATTTACCAATGTTGAACCAGCCAGAGTGGAGATAAATCAGGTACTAGAGGTACTGGTATTGGGCGCGACAGGTACCAAGGAGGTACTGTCCGGGCCGGGGTCACGGTAACTTTCAAAATCGAAGCCTTAACTGTTATACTTATGGCAAGTATGGGCATTTTGCGGGTCGATGTCCAGAAGCACCTAGCAAAGTGGCTACTGAGGCAAAAGCCCCAGAGCCAGTTCCAGTATGAGCAGTTACACGTAGTAAAGGGGTAGTCATTGAGGAAATTCCAGATGAGCCGGCAAAACCAGTCATTTTGGAAAGTAGCAAATGGGCTCAATAGAGAGAGGTGTGGAATGCAAAGGGTAAAGAAAAGGTAGTCGATGAATGGCAGGAGCAGAGAGAACTAGCGGCCAAGATCAAAGAAGATCTAACCAAGAAGTTGTCAGAGCAGCCGGAAAGTTCTGATGCTCGGGTCATTCAGAAGATACCAGCCCAGTCTTCTAAGAACACACAACCAGATCAGTCAGAGTCTAGGATTCCTGAGACTATGTTGGCTGCAGTTCAGGGACTGGTGGAGAACCTAGAAAACATTAAATCAGATATAATTGCAACAGGAACCACTGAGAGAGGCACAGTAGGTACCAGAACAGAGGAATGGCACTGTGCAGATAATTCCGATTCTTCAAGTTCTGAGAATAACTCTGATCAAGAGAGAGAAGAAATTCATGTTCAAATTTGTGAAAGAATTCAAAAACTGACAGTTGAACTGGATGACATAAGAAAAACTTTTCGTGAAGCAGCAAAATTCATCACACAACAGCGAAGGAAGGCTGAAGAAAAAGCGAGAGCAGTTGACTTGGTTGCTATCAGAGACGATGAAGTGCAGGTAATCCAAGTAGACTACAAGGTTAGAAAACAATGGGAGCCACTATCCAGTGTCATGTTGGATGGAGGAGCAGGAGTAAATATCCTGGGGGCACACCTTCAGCAAAGGATGGGTATCACGAACTTGAAACCAGCACCTTTTAAAGTTCGAATGATTGATCATCGAGTTGTACATGCAACTGGGATGATAGAAAGTATGCAGAGAAGGGTAGGAAAATAAAAGTTCAAGACCAACTTCTTGGTACTAACTGTGCAAGGCACATATGGGATGCTACTGGGGCACGCATGGTTGCGAATGGCACAGGCTATCCACGACTATGCCAGTCAGACTCTAACAATACAGGGCACTACTAGAAGAATTCAAATTCAGACCAACAATAGTAGAACCTAGAGAAATGCACTGCGACCAGAAGAGCTTTGCCAGAAGTATGGAGTAAAGAAAATTGAGAGGATGCTGGCAGCAATGAATATTTTTCCATTGACTGAGATAGATCTAAATGCAGTATTATTTGACAAAGATCAAGCTGAAAAGCAAAAAAAAAGTAATTTCGAGGTCAATTCACAGAACTGAATTCTAGAGAACGACCAGTTCAACTAATTGGAAGGCCAGAGAACCAGTTGACTCTACAGAGGAATTCTCAGACTCCAGTACGCCAGTGACTTCTGAACAAGTACACTCTTAGAAAATTACTGAAGATTAAAATGATGGTTCAGAATTAAGGGGTCCATCTTGGGATTACGCTGAGGAGTCAACTAAGAGGAAGGGAGGTGGGCCTAACTGGTTGCTTCCAGATGATCAAGAAATTGAAGAATGGAACCTAGGGTTTGAGAAAAATCCTAGATTAATCAAAGTCAGCAAGAATCTAGACCCAAGAATGAAAGAGAAAGCATGAGACATGTTCCAGAAGTACAAAGATGTATTTGCATGGGAACACAATGATCTAAAAGGGGTAGATCCTGAATTCTGTCAACATAGAATACCTCTGAAACCGGATGCCACACCAGTGAGACTGCAACGATATCAAATGAATCCAAATTATGCCAAGAAGGTCAAGGAAGAAATAGATAACCTTCTGAAGGCTGCGTTTATCACTGAGGTCGCCAATAGTGACTGGTTATTTCCTATTGTAGAAGTGCCCAAGAAAAACGAAAAACTCAGATTTTGTGTGGATTATCGAAAGCTGAATGCTCAGACCATCAACGATCCTTTTCCATTACCATTTACGGATATGCTTCTTGATGAAATTGTAGGCCACGAGATGTATAGCTTCATGGATAGCTATAGTGGCTATAATCAACTACAGATTGCTCCTGAAGACCGGAGTAGTAAAACTACTTTTTTTACTGAATGGGGAGCATTCATGTATCTGGTTATGTCATTTGGTCTTTGCAATGCTCCAGCAACCTTCCAAAGATGTATGATGGAAATATTCAGTGAATTTCTCCACCGATTTCTCGCCATATTTATGGACGACTTCACTGTCTATTCAACTGAGGATAAGCATTTGCTCTTTCTGGAAATGGTTTTCCAACACTGCAAGGAAAGGCAAATCTGTCTGAACCCATTCAAATTGATTTTCTTGGTCTGGAAAGGATAACTATTGGGACACATAGTATCCAGGAATGGCATAGAGATGGCCAACGACAAGATCAAGTGTGTCCAGCAAGCTAAGGCACCACGCATTGCATCATAGTTAAGTTCTTTCTTGGGATATATCATTTTTTATAGAAGATTTGTGCATATGTTTGCTTCCAAGGCATTGCCTTTGTATGAGCTCACAAAGAAGAACAGCAAGTTCATTTGGACTACTGAATGTGAGGAGAGTTTTCAAGATTTAAAGAATGCCATTATCAGTCAGCCAGTCCTTTCGACAACCGAATTGGGATGTTATTTTTCATGTGCATATCGATGCTTCAGGACTAACAACGGGAGCAATATTGGCTCAACCAGGGGAGAACTGATTATCCAGTGTATTTTGCCAGTCGGAGATTTAGCCAGGCTGAACAGGGATATACCACTACTGAAAGAGAAGCCCTAGGAATGGTTTTCAGTGCTACTAAATTTCGACACTATTTGCTGAGCAAGCTATTTCTTTTTTATGTGGATCATCAGGCATTATTTATTTTTATTAACAAAGTCATTATTCAAGGCAGACTGATACGAAGGATGATGTTCCTAATGGAGTATGAATTCCGTACATTTCATAAGCCTGGTAAAACCCATTGTGGTGTTGAAGTCCTGTCCAGGAGTACGGATGGCTACTTCGACATATCCTTGAGAGATGAGCCAGTGGACATAGAATTGTTTCAGGTAACAGCTGAGGAAAACACCGATCTAGAATGGTATGATGTATATCAGTTCCTTTCTAAAGGAGGATTCTCAAAAAACTGGACACAGAATCAGAAGAAGGCTCTGATTATTAAGAGTTTGAAGTTCACCATCATCAGAGGCTTGCTCTATAGACTGGGAGTAGATGGGGTTCTTTGACGGTATGTACCAATGGAAGGGAGAATGCAAGTTATTTCTGAGGCACATGATGGGGATTCTAGAGGACATTTCTCCACTGATATTACTTACAAGAAGATTTTGCAGGCTGGATTCCAGTATCTGATGTTAGAAGCTTTTGCAAAACATGTGATATATGCCAAAGGATGGGCAAACCAACATCATCATATATGACTCCTCTTACTCCAGTTCAACCATTAGGAGTATTTATGAAATGGGGTCTGGATTTCATGGGTCCATTCAAGAAAATCATTCCAAGGAAGAACCGGTATATATTGATGGCCACTTGCTATGTCACCAAATGGGTGGAGGCCAAGGCTCTTCCAGATAACACAGCAAAGTCCACTGTTGTTTTCCTATTTGAAAATATTATCTATCGATATGGATGTCCTGTGGAGATTGTGTCTGATCAAGGGACACACTTTATTAATGACACTATGGATATTCTGATGGAAATGCTCTCAGTAAAGCATCAAAAATCAACGCCATATTATCCCAGATGCAATGGACAAATGGAGAGCAGTAATAAAACCATTAAGACCATTCTTACTAAGATTGTGCAGAAGGAGCCACACCAGTGGGATCTAAAGCTCAGGACAGCTTATAAGGTCACTACTGGACTAACACCGTTCAAAATGGTATATGGTACTGAAGCTCTAGTGCCTATGGAATTCATGATTCCCGGTCTCACGATAGAAGTAGAGTATGGATTGGATTTCAATCATCATCTTAAAATTGCACTGGAGGAATTAACACAGATGGATGAGTTAAGACAACGTGCTATGCTGGAACAGGAAATTGTTCAGCAAAGAAGAAAACATTGGCATGATACAACAATCAAAGTCAGGGAATTCTAAAAGGGCGACTTGGTTCTACTCTATCAATCTAAACTGGGTCCTAAGAAACCAAACTTAAAGATAGCTTGGGCTGGTCCATATGAGGTTAATTGGGTGTTTTCAAATGACATAGTAAAGTTGAAAGATTTATCTAGATTACTGCTACCAGGTGTTATGGGGCCAAGGTCAAGCTATATTATTCAAATGAAAAAGAGACTTCCAGGGAAGAAGATACTAGCATTCTGGGAACTCATGGTTAGGAAAATTTAGAGTCAGCTATTCTAAACCTTTTTCATGTACAACCAGTACTAGAGCCAGTCAAGGGGTCAGAAGAGTCTTAGCACAACAAAACCATGTCAGTATCAAAATCAGTAAAGTGTCAGAGCCAGTATCAGTTTTTATGGGGAAAAGGGCCAGTGGGACTGCCTGTAATAATCATTATAAGGAATATGGGGAGTATTAGCCAATGCATGTATGCCACGTTGCTGATGGTGCACAAAACTCTAGGAATAGTAAGTAGTGGAGCTTTTATGGCACGAACGCGTATAACAATAAGGTGAGTGGGAATTCTTCCTCATAACTCTCCTGCACGATGCCTGCCTGTTGTTACACATTTGCCATCGCCAAGCTCTGAGGCTTCTTCACCACAACCACAAACTTCCTCGTCTGAAGCAGCTGTCGATTATAGTCTATTCTTACCAGGCACACCTGGCTACAGCTTTGACTCTCCAAGTAAGTCTTGTTCCCCTATAGATTTATTGTCTTCACACTGTATGGGCAGAAGAAAAATGTCGGAGAAGATGCAAGATACCATAGACGAAACCTCGGCACTTATCACTTCTATTAAAGCTTCTCTACCTCTTATTCTCCATAGCAAGATACATCGCTATGTGTTTATAGAGTAAGCCAAAGCGTTTCTCCGACTGTGGGATTTGCATGTAGTGGTACAAGCCACAAGAATCAATTTTGACATGGATATAATCAACCAGGTTCTTGATTCCTTGAATGCCGAAGAGGAGAGTGTTGTAGTCAATGGAATGAAAGTGTCAGCAACTTCTGAAAACATTGCTTATGCTTTCAAAATGCCAAATGAGCCGAAGCCGACCATGGCAACTGCAGAACAGATAAGTTCAGCTCTCAGGGAAGACAAAGCAACCAAGAAAAAACGCAAGGCTAGTGCACAAGGGGTTCCAGTAGAGTAGGTCAGGACGTCCTTGCTGCTTATCGATTTGTGGTTGAAGCTGTTAGTCTGAAAAATAACCCCACATATGTGTCAGAAAAGTTGTTTGCTATGTTGCTTGCAAAAAGATTAGATGTGACAGCTCCAATCAACTTATGCCAGATCTTGTCTCATAATGTGCTTTCGTAGATTGCCAAGTTGAAATCTTAGAATGTTTTCAAAGCTTGGTATGTTTGGCAATTTCTTTATGGGCAACTTCTCCAGATGCTCATTATCAGGTACGGATGGCGTGGAGTCAGAAGCCCATCTCAGAGACTAACAGTGTTGACTTATCTTCAGATGAAGAAGTTCCAGGCACTCAGTTGGCTCTAACTGGACAAAAGAGGAAGGCCACACAGGTGGAAGCGAGTAGTTCAAAGAAATCGAAGACTACATTGGTGAAAAGCAGCGCTTTCTTAAAGCAATTAGAAAGTCAGGTTAAGTCTTCAATAGGCTAGGCTTCAGCCACACCTGAAGAACAGGCTCCAACACGGATTACTGCTGGGACTAGCCAGCAAGTAGAGTAGACTCCAACAAACACCATTGCTGGAAAATCCCAGCACGAGAGGACCAGTGCTGATCAGCTGGCAGTTCATACTGATAAGGGAAAGGATCTAGAAAGTGCCAGTCCAGCTAACATAATTCCTATCCCTTTTCAGTGAATTGGCTTTAGCCTTAACTAAAAAGGACAGACTACAGTAGCTACAAAATCACCCTCTCAAAGGATGATTGATTCTTCAGAAGCCTGACTTTGCAACGTTACCATATATGGCTCATGTTACGGTTTATGATCCAATTCTCTTTGACTCAGCGACAATAATGGATGGTTGCTCAGTGCTTATCCAGTCATCCTGGAATACAATTGTCAATGCTTTGGGACAAATGATGGATGCCTCAGCTTCCACTGATGAAGTGAACAAGCTAAATGAAGAACTGGAAAACAGTTAGCAGAAGGTTCAAACATTGAAACAAGATATAGGGGCACAATCCTTGCGGCATAATATTCTTGAAAATCAGTCAGCGAGGACAATTCAGACATTGGAAGGTAAGCTGTTAAAGCTTGAATCAGAGAATAGGCAGTTAACTGAAGACAAGGTAGAGGCTCTGAGAAATGCTGACAGATTTGAGAGTATGCTGAGAATGAAGAGGGTCGATTTCAACAAACTACTGACTAGCCATACTGCCTTAAAAGCCTCTTTAACATATAATAACTTGGCTGATATTCTAAATTCGGAATGCAATGTCACTTTCAATATGGATAATTTGAAGGCACTTATGGAGACCATGTAGAGTGATTTGCAAGATAAGCGTTTTGAATATAACAGTGCCTTTGCAAATCAAGCTATCCTCGACTACATTGATAAGCAGAATAACCTTGATGAGGATTCTCAGAAAGCAGAAGAGAAGGATAAGGAAAGGGAGGATGACCCAACAGACAAACCTAATGATGATAATGACTTTTCTCCTTCTCCACCTTCAGGATCTGGTGCTGGTGGATCAGCTGCCACCATAGTGGACAGTCAGCCCAACACAGACCAGCAATCGAGAGACCGAAGGGCTGATTATCAGCAACCAAACAATGAACAAACGGACAACACGAAGACTCCCCAGTACACCAGTCATAGCACAGTTCATATGTGAAAGAAAAAGTTAAAGCTGTGAACTGAGACCTTGAAGGGTGATGAGCAACATTCATTACAGCTCATCACACTAAACAAGAGACTGAGACATCAGCAAGCTCCTATTACTAGGATGTATTTGGAAAATGATGTTCTTGTCTCTGATCTGGAACGCTTTCAAAGGCTATATGTCGGTGTGAGAGAAATGATTCAGCATTGAAAATCATCTGCTTTCCATGATTAGGAGTTGTGCCAACTACCTGTGCATCCCAACAGCATCATCTAGCTATTGGAAAGGGTACCTGAGTGGGCACTGACTTTTGATGACAGGATAGTCAATCCACACTGGTAGTGACAGTCTACTACAGACAGACACTCTTTAGCCCATGAATTGGATCTACAGCTTGGGAACGGGCCTTCATATAAGTGCATGAAGGAAGTTAGGGATCAACTGAAGGAAGTTCTACTTCAGAAGCAAATTTCCAGAGGAGTTTTGGACCAGAGGGTACAAGCTATTATTGAAGATCAGACTTCCAGCAGTAAAGGACTTGGACTCAAATGACAGTAGGGGAACACGCAACTGCTCTCCGAAGACTCTTTCTGTTAGTCCATGTGACTCGGAAGATGATGCAGTAGGAGAATCGGACTGTACTTAATTTCTTGGAATTTGTGCTTGATTCACCAGTTCTCCTGTATACATTACCTGCTAAGGAATCTGAACCCAGATTTTTCCCAGCAATGTATCCTCAGAATCGAGAACCAATGGATCGGCTCATATACTTTAACATCACTAATGATCTTCAGGACTGGTATGAGCGAGCCACTGTAGAATTGAAAACCTGGCAAACACTGATCAATGATGCTCTCCAACTGAATGATGTTTTGGAACTGCAAGGAGAAATGCAGAGGGTCAAACTCTGTATGGAACAATGGAAGATCCATCTCAGAGGTCTCACCAAGATCACAAATCAGTTGCTTCAACTCACTGTGGAGTCCTCTAAGATCCCTGAAAAGGATATCATGACTAAACTAGGACTGGGGCCACAGTACAGAGAAATGGCTGAGATTCTCTTTGAAGCGAGGATTAAAACAAATCAGCCTCTTCCGCATGGATGGATCCACACAGCCTCGCATTGTCATAAATTGTCCAGAACCCGTCTGAAAAAGGGTAGATGCACGTTGTATGATCTCGACACCAAAATCTACAATCCTCTCTTGCCTTATGAATTGGAGATGTCCACTAAAAGGAGGGATCAGCTTGAGCAAGAGGCCATTTACAGACTTATCCATAAGGACAATGCTGGCGCTGGGACTTCGGAGGCACCAACATAGAAGAAGGGCAAGAGGAAGCGGGTTCAGTGGAAGGATACTCGGTAGTTCCATCTCTGAATCAGACGGTGGACTTTCTCAATGAGGCATTGGAATTTCTTTGGCTGGGCACCCTTGGAATTACAATTATAGGGGTGTTAAGCACTCAACAAGCATGAAGTATGGTATAAAGCTAGCATTACTAGAAGAGCTAGCAACTCCGAAAGAGCACTATCATGAGGAACATCGGCCAACTCAGCAAACAAACAGATGGGTTTAGGGTTTAGGGTTTGGGCCAGAAACAGAACCCAGATGGGTTCCTCAACACCAACGCAGAATCAGACTGTGGATTTTTCAAATTTTTTGGAGTTATACCAAAATTCAAGAAAGGAGGGAAGGATGTAGAAGGCGAAGACAATCTCAGCAGCACAGCAGGCGGGAACTGTCCCTTGGAAGGTTGAAGCGTGGATCAGTCACACGTCAGTAATTACCACAGACAATTACTACAGTAACTCATGGGAGCTATAAATAGGACCCATTACATTGTAATTGGGCTTCTTGCTTCTTACTTTTAGTTCTTGGCTTAAGCTGTTTATCTTTCGGCTTTAGCTTTCCAAGCATTCTCAAGTTATGAGCTCTTCGCCTCTAGCTTCACTCTATAATCATTACTCCTGTAATCATTTGAGCTCAAACCCATTACACATTGTATTGATTGTCCTTGAACTATTAATCTGAATCTGCAAATACTTTTCCAATCATTCAGTATGTCTCTCATCTCAGTGTACTATTTCAGTTCAGTTAACTATTTCAGCCCAGTCTCAGTTCTCTATTCCAGTTTCACTAACTGAACTGACAACCTACCAGTAGCTTTAAATTCTAAAAGTGGAATCATCCATCTAAAGAGATCATCTCCAATTCCATATCTATCCATAAAGCTTCCTTTTCTATGTAGTTACAAATTCTATAGTCTCAATTTCCCACATGGTGATATGGCTTGATCAGGTGTGTTATCTTGAGCTATAGTTTCTTGCCAAGACACGTCTAGCATACCTTGGGTTGGTGTGTCACACATACATAGTGTCTTTATTTTGTATATAATTACAAATATAGTCTCAATTTGTCACATGGTCATATGGCTTGATCGGGTGTGCCATCTTGAGCTATCGATTTTTACCTTCAGTTCTTTTACCTTTCAAAGTGATACATGGGTCACATTAGGTTAATGTGATAGTTTAAAAACGACTTGAAAATATCTACACATGTAAGTTGACTTCTCATTTCTTTTTGTTTATAGGATATCTATATATTCAGTATGGCAGAGCGTAAGAAGAAGGCATTTCTTCAGTCTCTAAGGTCAACTCTCTGTAAGATGATTAGTGAATTAATGCATGATCGTATCTATAGATCAAATAGAGACACACTTCTTTTCTTGCAGTTCGGCAATTCAACTTATGTATTGTAGTACTCAATGCACTTTGTACATGTTTAATTTATTTCTAGGTGGTTGATGTGAATCTATGTATGTCCTTGTTTTGCAATGCATCTTATATATTGCAACCCAACATTCTCATGTGCATAACCGTTTTGTAGCACAAGGACAACCCTTTATCCCAACCTTTTCCTCCTCATATATGTTTTGCATCAAGTTCTCGATAGGCAAGACTCTTTGCTCCCTCCGCTGACTCTGACAACATGTCTCTCTCTCTCTCTCTCTCTCTCTCTCTCTCTCTCTCTCTCTCTCTCTCTCTCTCTCTCTCTCTCTCTCTCTCAGGTTCTATAAAAGAAAATTGACTACGCTTGATTTAGAGTATAAATACACATGCAATTCTATTTTAAAGGTTTGCCAATGTAGTGAAATTGGACCATTTTACAGATAGCTATAGAGGTAAGCAATCATCATATATGCAATTCTTTTTTTTAGATTCTCAATGCACTTTGCACTTGTTTACTTTAGTGCTAGATGATTAATGTCAATGTGTGTATGCCATGTTAGGTTCTATAGATGTTCTATAGCAACACCCACCAAGCAAGACTAATTGGCCTTGTTGACATAAAATATGTAAACGGATCCTATGGATAAATTTCTTGATAAGTTTTTCATAAATTAAAAAGAGAAACCAACATAAACATAGGAGATGCTATGAAAACACATTAGTAAAATCAAGTTCTCATTTATTTTGTATATCATGCATGCGTTGTGTCCATCAAGACATCGCACTAACCTTATAAGAAAATATCTTCACATGAACAAGTTTGTACGATCAGAATCTTGGCTTTAAAGAGCTACAAAAGAAAAAGTAAAATACTAGATAAACATTTCATACTAAGAAAATGCAGATAGAGTACACTTAGAGGAAGCTATCAAGTACTTCGGATGTCTGAACCAACTTGCTAACAATATATTATTGATATTGCATGCAATTCTGTCAAAGTATGAAATGGGGAATTGACATCATGGGGACATCCGATCTCGCATGATCTATTTGTGTGGTAAGTTTGCATGCATTCACTTGATATTTTCACTTTGGAATATCAAGGTGGACTAGGGTGGTTTTTTGAGCCACCTTTTGTAGTCTCCATGTAATGGCATGTCGGCTATGTCCCACGGATTGGCATATTTGTGTCTATGGTTTTTGCTTTACCATCAATACGGGTGAGGCTTGGCAGCATGCCGACATTTTGGTGATTATCAAAGATGAAGCAACTTAAGATAAAGAAAAACCCAAAACAATCGCGAGTAAAGTCCATTACTTCCTCTAGATTTCTCTAGAGTAGACGTCTTTTCAATTTTGCACGGTTAGAAGGCAAGTTCCTAATTGTCCTTAAGACTTGTATCGCGTCAGTAAGGATAACATCCAGTTGGAAAATTAGGATTCAAAGATACTATGGTTTCATCTTCATCTTCTGTAATTTTGTTGGTTTTAGTAGGATAAGGATAAGTAAAACAATGTGAGGGTTACATCTGGGCTAAAATGTTTCCAAGCGGAGTCAAATCTTGCAAAGTAGATGTTAGGCATGCCTAATATTCTGCATATTAATTTGAGATTGCTTTTCCATTTTGATAGCACCAATACACTTCAATCATCACTAGAACACATACTTGTGAAAAAATCAAGAATTGGGCACCTAGAAATGTCATATGGGAATTTTTCATTTTGATTTTATAGCCTGATTGTGCACTGGGTAGACAAGGAATACCAAATTTGATGTTATTTGAAGCACTAGATCTCTAGATAGAGCTAAAATTGGAATAAAACTACTGAAATAAGTGAAAAGGAGGAATAACTGGGATTTTGGCATCCAAAAGTCAAATCATTGCACCAGTGAGACCAAGAAGTGTGTACCAACCCCGGGAAAATTTGAAATCTGATGATATTTATATTAAGTGCACCTAATATTCAATATCATCACAGGAGTACATATTTGCTCAATTTTGGGTCTTTACGGCTTATACTTGACAATTTCAAGGCAAAGCTATCTCTCAACCCATTCTAATATTACCAAATCTTTCAAAGCCTTTTGAAGTCCAATGTGATTATTGTGGACAATGTCTTGGAGCTGTTTTGCTTCAAGAAGGGCATGCCATAGCATATGAAAGTAGGGGATTGAATGACCAAGAAAGGAATCTAGGCTTAAATGAAAAAGACTTGTTATCTATCTTACATGCCCTAGATGCATGGAAGCATTATCTCTTGGGCACTCCATTTATTTTGTGCACAAATCATTAAAGTCTTAAATACTTTTTGACACAAACTAAATTAAGTGATAAGAAAATGGGATGGGAAAATACTCTCTCACAATGTAAATTTCATATTGCTCACATAATGGCTAAGCACAACCAAGTGGCCGCTACACTTTCACGAAGGCCAAAAGTGAATGTTGTATTAATAGCTACTCACAATGGTCTATCCTCTATGATAGATGAGTATGCTATGAATCTAGAATTCAAAGATGTAATGCCAATCATTGCAATAGGGTAGAAAGAGGAACCATACAATGTGTAAGATGGTTATATTCTCTATGTCAATAGGCTATGCATTACACATAATTTACTTGAAAAATCTATGTATAAATCTAACGTTCCACCTTATGGGAGACATAGAGGGATTTAAGCTACTCTCAAGGGAGTAGAGATGTACTTTCAAGAGCATTTCATACCAGTCAAAAAGACTACTAAGCACACCATCAGGCAACCCTCTTCATCTCAGAGGTCTTTAAGTACCATGGCTTACCAAGATCTCTAGTATCTGATAGAAATCCAAGAATGACCAGAAATTTTTGGAAGGGTCTCTTTGAGAATCTCGGTACTATCACCCACAAACTAGTGGCCAAAGTGAGATAGAAAATTAAACTATCATTGATCTACTTAAAGCCTATTTTACAGAAGTAGATCAAAGAGGTCAATTGGAAAAGTATTTATCCTTAGTAGAGTATGTGTACAATAACACTACACATACTTCTATAGAGAAGGCACCCTTCAAAGTAATTGAAAGAAGATCCAAGCTTCCATTGATCGTCAAGACAATTGGGAACATATTTGTTGTTGATGAGTATAGAAGAGATCTTGAGGAATCTTTTCAAAAGATCAAAGAAGCTATATCCATCATGCAACACAAGCAAAAGGATGTTGGTGATAAGAATAGACGAGCCTTGACCTTCAAAGAAAATGATTAGGTATTGCTCAAGTTCCAAAAGCACGCCTAAGTCACACTATGGACAAGGAAACACAAGAATGTCCCAATAGGTTCCCCGAAATATTATGCTAAGCTAGCAAAAAGATATTATGTCCCATTCCAAATTCTTAAGCCTATCAATGAAACAACTTATAAGTTAAGGTTACCAAGTACTTGGCTCATTCATATTGCTTTTCATGTGAGCCTCTTGACACCTTATAATGGCGAGCCACCCGAAGAACTAGTAATTGAAGAACAACTTGAGTTTGAGGGTCAAGAAGAGATTTTGCAGCCAGAGAGCATCCTACGACATGAAGATGAGGTTTTAAGAAGTGGTAAGACTATCTAACGATATCTTGTCAACTTTAAGAATTATCATTTTGAAGATGCAAGGTGGATGCTCTTAAGACGTCTAGCTAAAGGATAATGTAAACCTTGTAAATAATCTTGTCAAAGGTAAGAATCATGTATAAACAAGTATATTTAATAAACAATTTTGTCTTGTTTTTACTCCATTTTTTTTTTAATTCCATAAGTTTTAAGTATATGCATACAATAAATCAAGCTTGCGGCAACTTAATCTCTCAAGCATCTAGTAGACCCTGCCAATCTCTATGAAAGATGATTAGGGGTAAGTAAAGACATGCATGCGATAGCAAAGCCTTACAAGTACCAAGTAGAGTAAGTCACCACTGTGGAAGAATGTTGACGGGTCAAAAAGGATCCTCTATCCAAAGCAACAGGACTAGGCTATGTCTTTAGTTTTCCTATCCCATAGTCGAGGACGACTATGATTTCAAGGAGAGGTAATATCATGAATTTCAATTTCTAACCTTTTAAAAGTATTTTCTAACTTAAATTGGCCACTTAAGTCCAAGGAAAATAAAAAGAGAACAAGTGAAATTGATTAAGTGCTAATGGACCAATCAGTCAAGGCTTGGGACCAAAAGGGAAAAATTTCATAAAAGAGCAAGGGTAATTTATAACTATTTATCTCAATCATCGGTACATTTCAAGGAAGCATAAATGTATCTTGCGCAACCTTGATCAAAGGTATATGACAAAGGATGACCGAGAGCAATTATAGGAGTCTAAAAATAGAAAGTGATTGTGCTAAGCTCAAGTCATTAGAATAACTCTTTAGACTCCAAGTATGAAGTTTGGGAAGCCTTAGGGTGAAATTTTAACTTGCTGCAAATTGTCTAAATTTAACAGGTTTTAATTTAGCCGATTTTGGGAGCATCTAGACGACACCTCGAAAGCATTGTGCTAAGGTTTTGCACAAGTGGTGAAAGTTTTAAAGCCCAAAAGGTGATTTTTATTTTTACAAATTTATCCTGATTAAGCAGGTCCTAAATTTAGACCAAAGCTCAAAGTTTATCCTTATTTAGTAGGTCCTAAATTAGCAGGTAGGTTGTAGCCCCAGGTTAGCTTCATAAGCCTCCAAGGTTTGTGCAAAGGTCTTGCACCCGAGCTAAATTATAAAATATAAGTTTACGGTTTTTATTAAATGAAAGGAAAAAACTAAAGAGTAAGGTTAGATCATCCGTTCCTAATTTAGTAAGTTGACTCTAGACCTTGTTTACCAAGCTTGATAAGCCACATGTCCAAAGTAGCACACACTTGCTTTGAGTGAACTTAACAAGTGTGTGTGAATGTGTGTGGTGTCTCCACTTTCCAAGAAGAGTCCCAAAAAGGGGGGGAGGGGGGGGATTTCTATCATACAAGGCAAGAGTGGAAAAGTGTGTGGTATGCTTGAGTTGCATTATGAAGTGTTCCCACCCCATTGGTCAAGTGTGAAGCATTCTAATTCAAGACTAGTTGCACAATTGCACGACTATATAAAGAGGGGCTCGTGCAAATTTTTGGCTCTTCTTGCTCCTCTCACAGACTCTCTCAAGTGTCCAAGGTAGCAAAGAAAGATCTCTCTCTCTCTCTCTCTCTCTCTCTCTCTCTCTCTCTCTCTCTGTGGAGCTCTAGAGACGGACTCTTGCTCAAGCTCTTGGCTATGGATGAAAATCCATGCCAATGAAAGTTTCTTCTTCTCCATCTCTACGATTTTATTGTACTAAGCTATGCTAAGAGTTTGCCCATGAGAAAGCGTATAAGAAGAATCCATTCTCTTGCTTGAAAATACTTCTTTTCACCCTCATCTTTCTCTTTCCTTGCAGTTCCTTTCTCCCCACTTGGGTGTTTGGGTGAAAGCATGAAAAGGTGGTCAGGTTTTGGGGCAAAATTGGTGGGTCACTTTGGTACTTTCATATTGTGTGAGGGTCTAGTCTAAGTCAATTAAGGGGATACCAAGATTTGAAAACATCGCTTCAATATTTTATCATTTTTTGAAATGCAAGCATGTCAAAGGTAATCTGCTCAGTGCTGGCACGCGCCAAGGTCACGTTGCATGGATTGCTTCTGCTTGCAACTCTTTCAGAGCTCACTTTCTGATGTGTGTGCCACGAAACTGTTGACAACCATTTCTTCCTTAAGGTAGTGAGAGCTCTCTCTCTCTCTCTCTCTCTCTCTCTTTTTCTCTCTCTCTCTCTCTCACTCATTCTTGCTCATCTCTGTTGGGTCACATTTCCTTGCATATCTAGAATGTTGAAATGTTTGATTTTCTTCTTCTTCTTCTTCTTCTTCTCTCTCTCTCTCTCTCTCTCTCTCTCTCTCTCTCTCTCTCTCTCTCTCTCTCTCTCTCCGCTGAGGGTGTTGCATTCATTTTGGATGAGATTTGATGGTTTTCTTATTGAGACACCAAAAATCAAGACACCACTGAAAATGTGCACCTTACCAAACAATTTACCGGTTGAGATGTCATCCGCCAGCTTGCATTCCAACAGTAGCAAGCGGTCCAAGAGTGGTGCAAGTTTGTCGTCAAAGCACACCTTTCTTGCCTTTGATAAGAGCAATGGTAATCACCCATTTCCTTCTCATGAATGCATGAATCTATTAAATTAGTACTTTTTGGTTTAAAAAACATAGATGTTAAAGGTTTTCCACTGTTTTTATCATGTCCACATTCATTAGTTTTATTACATTGAATGCATAGTTTTACATGGCGGTGGAAGTGTTTTGACTAATCCCCTTCCCTTTGAATTTTTGTGCTCAATAGTAGCATCTCAAAAGGCTCAATATCCCAAGCAGATCAGATTCTGCTTTACCCGACATGCCCTACACGAGGAGTACGGTCTAAGTTTGGAAGGCAAGTTGTACCAACATTTATCTGATGACGATGTGACAGATGAAGATTGGCTGGCAGTCTTCACAAAGAAAAGGGAGAAGGGTGCCAGGATCTTCTTGCATATGATGTGGCCTAAATATGCAGAAGAATGTAGGTTATTGTTTGACAAAGTATATCAAGCCATACCAACCAACAAAGAAATCATGCAAAATTGTTCAACCTTGTTTGTATATGAGATATGCACAACTGCCATGCAATGTCCAATGGGTCAGCGGAAGGTTGCATGGGCTGTTTTTGGTGAACAAGTCCTAGATCACTACAAGAAGCTCCCGGGTGGGATGGAAAAAAAGCTCAATAACTGGAATGACTGCAATGAGAATGGTCAGCATGTGACTCGGACCACACAATCCACTCCGAAGGCTCCCATTGACCATGGGGGGATAACTTCTAATTCCTGCAGTTTGGGTCCTCACTCATTTTTGAATTGCAGCTCTGTTAATCTCCAAATTGTGGCGAAAGTGGAGCAGATATTGGCTGCAAGAAAGAGTACACTGGAGAGTGTGAAAAGCACATCAAATGCATCCCAAGTGCAACTACAAGAGAAAAGTCAAAGCATGTGGAAGATAGATGGAACATCTTCAGCTGCAACAATGCTTCAAGGGCAATTGACTGAGCTTCAAACATTGAAAGAGAGCACAGAGGGAGGAGCATGTGGTGCATCTAATTTTGAGATGATGGTAATTGATGCAAAGATCATTGCTCTCTCAAGTGCATTAATAGCTCTAGGGGTTGATGCAAGAAACTCAAAGATTAGAGACGATGTTGATCGTATAGAGGTATGCATCATCGATACATTGTGTTAAAACTAAACCTTTCATTTAGGTTTTAAAGTGCAATGTAAGTACCATGTGAACTTTCCAAGTGGCTCATAGAGTTTTGGATATTACCTGACAAGTACAACTCTCAAGATTCAACACCTGCTGACTCTGATTATGTTTTGCATGCTACTTTCTACAAGTCCCAATGGAGTCTTTTTGGTACTTAACAAGGCACAAGTAGATAGAACTACACAAACTCCGCCATTTAACAAGGATTAAATATGTCATGACACTTTATACAAGTACCAATGGAGCCGTATGGGTGCTTCACAAAACCTAGTGATGGTAGAAATGATGCAGAACTCTCAGATTCCACCATGTGATTGTGATTATATACACCATGATACTTTTTGTAGTTACCAATGAGGCATTGTTGGTGCTTTATAGAGCTTATAAATGGTAGCAAATAGGTACAACTCTCAAAATCCAACATTTGATAGTGATTGAGTAGAGTATGGTACTTTTTGTAAATACCAATGCAAGTTTATTGACCAGTGGTTCACAAATCTTAGTGACGGTGGTGGAAATCACAAAGTCCTCCATTAGACTAGGATTGAAGGTACTTTGTGAAGCTAAGTAATATGGTAGCTTTTTATATGATAATTCAAATTCAAGGTACAACCAAGAGTACCCACGTAGGCACTTTGTACATATTGTTGTATTACTCGGTAGAGTTTATAGTACCTATCATAGGTACATTGACAAAATATATGCCTTTGTCTTTCAAAAGTATCTTTCATAGGTTGATACTTTGAAAGTACATATGCCTTGTAGTCAAAGTACCATGCATGTGTTTGTACATTGTAAAAGTACATGTCTTTTTTTTGCTAAGTATCATGCATGTGTCTGTATCATGGGAAAGTACATATGCCTTTGTTGCAAAGTGTCTTTCATATGTGATTGGTACTCCGAGCTTGTCCTTGGTACTCTCATAAGTACTTAGAGTGTATCCTTGGTTTTGATATGGACTAATATTTACTTGTCAAATGTGGTGCAGAAAGAACTAATTGAGTTGGTAGCATCAGAAGCTACATGTGCTGCTCAAGTCACATTTTTTGAGAGCTTGCTAGATCAAGTGAAGAGAGGTGACTCAATGTTTCTATGTCTGACAGTTGGCGAGCATGGGAGTCACCAACACGCCAAAGTGACTGTTCTAGGAGCATGTGATGCATGTGGTTTAGGTTTTGTGGCTTACGAAGTAGTGTGTGTGTATACACTAGCGTGTGGCAATGCATACCATGCTTTGTGTTTTGTTGGATGAGCTGGGTCAGAGAAAGAATGTGTCAACCCTTCCTGTAAGCAGAGTATTCCAAAATCGGCAAAGTCGATGTGTGTGCATAATGGTTAATTTTCTATTCTCCATGTTTATTGAGATTAATAGAGTTTGTTAAGAATGTAAGAATTTTTTTTTTAATACACAAGCTACAACTTATGTGGTGTAGTTGCAGGTCCTAGTCATATGCCTTATGTGGCAACATTACCAGCTGAGGTGCCAAACCTGAATGTTGATCCAACTCCGGACTCGGTGGCAGGGAAGGCTCATCCTTGGCAAGTGACAAAACTCTGGCTTGCAAGGAAGGCTCGCATGTGGCAATTGACAAAACCCGAGCTGCTGAGGTGGAGCCCTCTCAATAGACAGTAGGTGAACCAGAACCAAAGGAAACTGAACCAATGGAATATGTTTATGTTAAGATGACATAACTGTTGCGCAAGAGGGGGTGGACGCGGTGCAACGCATGATTCATGGTGATGTAGATCCAGATTCCCGTGTCTTCCTTAGTGATATGGTGAAGAAGTCAAGGAAGCAAAAGAAACATGTTGATGGTAAGTTGTTTTGGCTATCTAGGACTTGGCTCCCTACATACATTGAATGATTTTTATTGATGCGTCTCTTTATGGTGTAGCTGGACAGTTTAGAAAGATGCGAGCATCAGAGATGAACCGCTCAAAGCAACAATCTAATAAGGTTGAGGAAGAGAATGATGGTGAGACCTCTTTTACTCATTCCTTTTTCACAAAAATCATCTCAACACGTAGAGGAAGTTTGTAGGGTCAACCTCATTGCTAGTTTTATCTCTATGGCTCATGTTCATGCTCATCAGCATGTAAGTCGCTTGGGTTTTGGTTTTAGGTAGAGATGGAAAAGTGATGAGCAAGGAAGTTTCGAACACCACCTCCTACGAAGAAGTCCCCCAAAAGAAGTACTCCCCTCCAACATCCCAATATTATTTCCCACCCCCCAAAGCCTCGTATTTGCAAGAAACTATGACATTGAAGCACTCTCTTGTAATGACATAATCTTTGATTCTTACGTTTTGAATAGAAAGTTCATATCTGTGTCTCTCAATTTATTGCAATTGTCACTCTTGTTTTGGTTAAAAAGTGCTTAGTCTATTCGTTTTGAATGTAAAACCCATGTCTTTTATAGAGATACCAAAAGAAAAGAGGACTCTCAAATTGCACGTCGAAGAAATAATAATTATCAGAGATCCACCCCCCTATATTCCAAAAACCATCAAATCGTTGCCATTTGGTATCCCCTCACGACCAGCATTAGTGTTTGACCTTAATGGTGTCCTCTCTACTTCATGGAATGAAGATCCTGATAACCTAGATGCTCAGCCACCTAATCTTGAAATTGATGGGTTTAACCTCATCAACAAAAAGGATGACAGGTTTGACTGAGGCTTTAAAGTATTTTTGTTGTATGTATGATTTGTGCATGCCCACAGAGTGGGAATTGTTGTAATTCAGGTACCTCTACGTTTCCAAGGATGCAAAATAGTTCTTAGCTTGGGCTGTGGCTTGGGAAAATATTTACATCTAGAGTTCAACAATGCTGAACAGAGTGAACAAAATAATCAAGGCAGCTTTTGGGGGGCTTTGTGACTACTTTAGCAGATGGGCTGGACAACAATTGTTTGATGTAGCCACATTCCAAAATGGTAGGTGGAAAACTAGTCTTTTTCAAGAATCTGTGAAATTTTATAAAGCTGGTTCCATGATACGGTACGAGAAATGTGTTACTGATCGACAACAGTCTTTATAAATGCCATTATAGTTTGCATGGTTCTTACATCATTGTACCTAGCCTAGAGGATCAGAGTAGTGAATTCTTGTCCAGGGATTTGCAAGAGGTTCTTGACAAGTGGCGTCATGCTACGAATCAGTCAGCCGAAGCTTTCACCTTCAATGTGAAGCCTACATCGGAGGACAACTATGTTAAAGCTACAATCAAGCGAGGTGGAAAGACGACCAATTATGAAGAATACTTGGTGGGGCCACGTTTGATGCCAATGGTCTTTTAGCCCTAATATTTCATCCTTAAAAGGCTCATGTAATTTTTGGAAGCCAAGCTTTGTAGCAAACCCTTATACTGCCAGTTTTGTCATTACAGCTTAACGCTCTCTACAACCCATGTATATGCCTACTTCCTATGAGGGATAGTTTTTTGGATAAAATATTGAATGCCTCTATACTAAGTGATTAACATGTAATTTATCAGCAACACAAAGTTGAATTTATAGTTATTCCATTATGTCAGTTTAACATGCTTTGGACTCTAGTTTTTGTGCTTTGGACTCAATTTATGTTATGTCTAGTGTGTGTTTGGTTGTGGCTGTGGTTGGTGCCAGTCACGTAATTTAAGTCTTGGCCATGTTGTGTAGTCATTAGAGGCCTCTTGTCATTACAATCATATTGTGTTTTAGCACTCTAGCACTAGAAAGTAACAATACAGGTACCAATCAAGGTACTTGGTGTACCTAATGTGCAGACAGGTATTTTAAAAGGGAACTTTCAAAACACCCACAATGGTAGTTTAGGGTACCCTATCTGCAGACAAATACATGTGAAGAATGTTGGGAGACTAACAACAATGGTATTTTAAGTAACTAATTTACAAATATGTTCCATGCATGTTACTTTAAGTACCAAATCTGCACACTTCTACATTGTAGAACATGCACTAAAAACTTGTCATTGGTACTTTGAGACTACCTGGATACCCCCTTTAAGTACTTGAACAAGCAGTCAGATGCTTGAAACCTGAATTGTAGTAAGTTTAAAATTACTTTGAAGTACACACGTTCTATAGTAAATTGGAGATAGACAGTTTATTGTCAGCACTCTGATATCATGTTAGAAGTGGTGGTGGGAGAGAGAGAACACACCACACATGGACCGTAGAAAGAGAAAAGAGAACCAGGAGGCTACATTTGTGATTAGGTGTTTTGGGAGGACTCGGGTACAACAAGCAATAATTGCACCAAAACAACTATTTATTAGGCTCAAAGATACAAAGACCTGCAACACCGTTGGCATGCTGATGTACACATTTTTGTAAACCTTTGGAGATAATCTAAACTTATGTGGCTCTCCATGCAAGGGTTCCAAAGGTATCTTGATGGATCGAACCAAGTGCGATGCCAACAACACTTTTGGCTGGTCAAAAGGTATGTAATAAACATCCTTGGTACCATCAACTAGCTCATAGTAGTAACCCTCAACCAAATAGGAATTCGGAAAAATGCAGTTGTTCCAAGAATCTCTTAGATCTTGTGTTGGTTTGTATTTCTCATTTGAGCACCTCCTCAAGAGGTAGAAGTCTGCTCCGCCGTCTTTGTTCGTATTTGTGGCAAAGTTGTCACCTACATGCAAAGCATCACTAATGGCATCATGATGTCCCCCATACATAGAAAATCTGATCCTTCATTGTCACTTGACTTATCACTTTCTTCATCGGTGTTGTCCAAGGGTTCGATGGCGATATACTTCTAGTTTTCAACATGTGTGTTGTTAAGGCGTCGCCTCCAACGTTGTGACATACAAAACTGACAAAAACATGAGAGAGCTCTGTAGCGAAGTGCACACTTGTCATTCCTAGAGTGTCCATTCACACAATGCAAAGAGCGTGACCCTTCCCTTGCAATTCCATTTCCTCTCCCTCGTCACATCGGCCGCTTTGACATCCCAAAAAATTTGAGTCACCTCTGACCGGGTGTTTTCATCATAAAATTTATCTTTCAAGAAACTAACCACAGCCTTGGCACACTTCATGTGCCATGCATCGAGTTTCAGGTGCTCATGTGCAGAGCCTTTTTAACAATTGCATCGGCCCCATCATGCTCTCCTTTGCCATGGCCCGATGCAAAGAAACTCCATAGCATCTCAATGCGAGTCAAAGAGTAGTACCTAGATCAATGACACATCTCAAAGTCTAGGAGAAAACAAGAAACTGGATATCATGTTCAAGAGATTAGAGGAGCTAGAATACCTTGACACGAAGAAAAATGGCCTGAATGCCTTGAATTGAGCAGCACATCCGTCTGACCAGACCCAGTGCCGCTTCAAGGAGTTGAATATTTGCTCTTGTAGCGGCACACTATGCAGCTGCATGCAATGCTACACAAACAATGTGTCATGCTCTTTGTCATCAGAGATGTAAAAATGTATATACTTCAACACCCTGTCAGCCTCGTCTCAAACATAGGTGATGTGCACTAAGATTGTGACTTGTGAAGAGTACCAATGCATTGATTGGATTTCATTTTGCTCCTTGAAAGAGTAATTCTCATCAAACTTTTTAAACCTTTTGTTAGGTACTAAAGTACCTAAGTTACTGTAAACGGTACTTTATGAAGTATCGGTTTTTGCAAAGTACCTGAGTCCTTGAAATTAATACTTTAATAAGTACCTCAGAGAGTACATCTAAAGTACCTATATACCTAGAGTTTGTATTCTGAAAGTACATGCTGGTGGTCGCATGCTAGCTTCTACCTAATCTCAAGGTACTTTTGAAGCTTCCAGGTAGCCCAAAAGAGCCTATTGGTATGTACTGTCATACTTGTAAAGGACATAGGAGTTTACAAAGGTGGTTTTAAACTACCATTAAATGTACATTCGTTGTCCAGGAAGACCCTAATAGAACTTATAAGTTTACATTAATGCTTTTGAGCACCAACCCCTTTGACATGGTAGTATTACTAGCATCTACATGTAGGTACTCTAGGTAATCTTCAATGTAATATATTTCTACAAGGTACATGTAGCAACATTGGTAGTGTTGAAGTACCTAGTCTATAAACTTTGGCCCAATGCACTTTTTTTTCCTGGCAAGGGGGGCAGACAGAGGTTGAGACTAACCTCCTCAATCAAGCACTACCTTGCACCTAGCAGGGAGTAGTAGAAATCAAGCAGGGAGGGCAAACCCTAGCAAAACAGGGAGCCACTGCACAGTGATGAGAGAGAGAGAGAGAGAGAGAGAGAGAGAGAGAGAGAGAGAGAGAGAGAGAGAGAATTCATCACTATAATAAGCCTTAGAATGTCTATGCAATAGAACATAAAGTTACCTCTGCTTGTCTTTAACTTAAATCTCTCTTTAAATCTATCTCCTACCTACTAATTGAGTGATTCTATTATTGTGATTACGTCGGAGCTTATGAACTGAGAACTCATTATGACAATAAATCCTACACCGTCTATGATGTAGAAGATAAACCTAGCTCTACTTCTGTTTAAGTTTAACCTATATCCTCAATCTTTTTTATTTGTGTTAACTCCTATTTTGTACGTGATAGAAAGGACATATATTCACAATAGTGGACGTTTTGACTGCAGAACCACGACTCCAACTTGATAAGACTACAAGGTTCATTATCTGCATCCACTTCCCCATACCTATGCATTTGCTTTGCACGATATATAAATCCTACGGGGCATGGCACGGTTTTTGTTTCTTATAATTTTTGGAGAGACCACAATGCCAACTCTCCACCATACTTTTGTATGGCACTTCTGCATGACGTGCACTATATATTTAGCATTTTCATATTGCACCTAACTGTAAAACAAAAGGTTTAACTATTCACATTGCTTTTATGTAGCTTGATTCAAACATTGCCCTTTTGCTTGCACAATTGGGTGACACCCATAAATGATTACCAAGTTGCTAGTACAGTTTAATTTTTTATAATATGTTGATGCTTTCTGTTTTTTTTAGTTGTTCAATGCTTTCTTAAGTTTATTTTGGCCACATGTGTTCCTCACTACTGCATGCTCAATTTTGATCATCATATCTATAGATCAAATAGACACACACTTCTTTTCTCGTAGTTCAGCAATTCAACTTATGTATTGTAGTACTCAATGCACTTTGTACATGTTTACTTTATTCCTAGGTGGCTGATGTGAATCTATGTATGTCCTTGTTTGGCAATGCATCTTATATATTGCAGCCCAACATTCTCCTATGCATAACCGTTTTGTAGCACGAGGACGACCCTTTATCCCAGCCTTTTCCTCCTCATATATGTTTTGCATCAGTATTGTGATCGACAGGCAAGACTCTTTGCTCCCTCCCTTGACTCTGACAACATATAACTCTCTCTCTCTCTCTCTCTCTCTCTCTCTCTCTCTCTCTCTCTCTCTCTCTCTCTCTCTCTCTCTCTCTCTCTCTCTCTCTCTCTCTCTCTCTCTCTCTCTCTCTCTCTCTCTCTCTCAGGTTCTATGAGAAATAAGAGAAAATTAACTACACTTGATTTAGAGTATAAATACACATGAAATTCTATTTTAAAGGTTTTCCAATGTAGTGAAATATCTCTCTCAGGTTCTATGAGAACTAAGAGAAAATTGACTACGCTTGATTTAGAGTATAATTACACATGCAATTCTATTTTTAAGGTTCGTGAATGTAGTGAAATTGGGCCATTTTACAGACAGATATAGAGGAAAACAAACATCATATATGCAATTCTTTTTTTTTTAAATGTCAATGCACTTTGCACTTGTTTACTTTAGTGCTAAATGATTACTGTCAATGTGTGTATGTCATGTTAGGTTCTATAGATGTTCTATAGCAACACCCACTAAGCAAGACTAGTTGGCCTTGTTGATGTAAAATGTGTAAACGGATCCTATAAATAAATTTCTTGATAAGTTTTCAATAAAGTAAATAGAGAAACCAACATAAACATAGGAGATGCTACGAAAACACATTAGTGAAATCAAATTCTCATTTATTTCGTATATCATGCATGCATTGTGTCCATCAAGACAGAGCACTAACCTTATAAGAAATATCTTCACCTGAACAAGTGTGTACGATCAAAATCTTGGCTTAAAGAGCTACAAAAGAAAAAGCAAAATACTAGCTAAACTTTTCATACTAAGAAATTGCGGATAGAGTACACTTAGAGGAAGCTATCGAGTGCTTCAGATGTCTAAACCGACTTGCTAAGAATATATTATTGATATTAGATGCAATTTTGTCAAAGTATGAATGGAGAATTGATATTATGGGGACATCTGATATCGCATGATCTATTTGTGTGGTAAGTTTGCATGCATTCGGAATCCTACATCACGTAGAGCTTGTAGGAAAGACAATTAGCTTTTCGTGTACACATACTTGACATTTTCACTTCGGATTATCAAGGTGGACTAGGGTGGTTTTTCCACCTTTTCTAGTCTCTATGCAATGGCATGTCGGCTATGTCCCACCGATTGAAATACTTGTGTTTATGGTTTTTCCTTTACTACCATCAATACGGGTGAGGCTTGGCAGCATACCAAGCCTCACCCGTATTATCAGAGATGAGGCAACTCAAGATAAAGAAAATCCCAAAACAATCGCGAGTAAAGTCCATTACTTCCTCATTATTAGAGATGAGGAAGTAATTATCTTGGCATCATTATCAGAGATGATGCAACTTAAGATAAAGAAAATCCCAAAACAATCGCGAGTAAAGTCCATTACTTCCTCTAGATTTCTCTAGAGTAGTCGTCTTTTCAATTTTGCACAATTAGAAGGAAAGTTCCTGATTGTCCTTAAGACTTGTATTGAGTCAGTAAGGATAACATCCAATTGGAAAATTAGGATTTAAAGATACTATGGTTTTATCTTCATCTTCTGTACTTTGTTGGTTTTAGTAGGATTAGGATGATTTTATAGCCTGATTGTGCGCTGTGTAGATAAGGAATATCAAATTTGATGTTATTTGAAGCACTAGATCTCTAGATAGAGCTAAAATTGAAATAGAACTACTGAAATAAGTGAAAAGGAGGAATAACTAGGATTTTGGCATCCAAAAGTCAAATCATTGCACTAGTGAGACCTAGAAGTATGTACCAACCTCGGCAAAATTTGAAATCTAATGATATTTATATTAAATGCACCTAATATTCAATATCATCACAGGAGTACATATTTGCTCAATTTTGGGTCCCTAAGGCTTATACTTGACAATTTCAAGGCAAAGCTATCTGTCAACCCATTCTAATATTACCAAATCTTTCAAAGCCTTTTGAAGTCCAATGTGATGATTGTGGACAATGTCTTGGAGCTGTTTTGCTTCAAGAAGGGCATGCCATAGCATATGAAATTAGGAGATTGGATGACCAAGAAAAGAATACAGGCTTAAATGAAAAAGACTTGTTATCTATCTTACATTCCCTAGATGCACAAAAGCATTATCTCATGGGCACTCCATTTATTTTGTGCGCATATCATCAACGTCTTAAATACTTTAACTACCGTGGCTTACCAACATCTATAGTATCTGATAGAGATCCAATAATGACCAGTAATTTTTGGAAGGGTCTCTTTGAGAAACTCGGTACTATCACCCACAAACTAATGGCCAAAGTGAGATAGCAAATTAAACTCTCATTGATCTACTTAAAGTCGATTTTATGAAAGTAGATCAAAGAGGTCAATTTGAAAAGTATTTATCCTTAGTAGAGTATGCGTAGAATAACACTATCCATACTTCTAGAGAAAAGGCACCCTTTGAAGTAATTTAAAGAAGACCCAAGCTCCCATTGATCGTCAAGACACTTGGGAACATATTTGTTGTTGATGAGTATAGTAGAGATTTTGAAGAATCTTTTTAAAAGATCAAAGAATATGTATCCATCATGAAACAGAAGCAAAAGGATGTTGGTGATAAGCATACAAGAGCCTTGAGCTTCAAAGAAAATGATTGGGTATTGCTCAAGTTCCAAAAGCATGCCTAAGTCACAATGTGGACAAGGAAACACAAGGATGTCCCAACAGGTCACCAAAAATATTGTGCAAAGCTAGCAAAAAGATATTATGACCCATTCCAAATTCTTAAGCCTATCAATGAAACAACTTATAAGTTAAAGTTACCAAGTACTTGGCTCATTCATAATGATTTTCATATGAGCCTCTTGACACCTTATAATGGCGAGCCACCCGAAGAACCAGTAATTGAAGAACCACCTAAGTTGAGGGTCAAGAAGAGATTTTGCAACCAGAGAGCATCCTATGACATGAAGATAAGGCTTTAAGAAGTGGTAAGACTATCCAAAGATATTTTGTCAAATCTAAGAATTATCCTTTTGAAGATGCAAGGTGGATGCAAGACGTCTAGCTAAAGGATAATGTAAACCTTGTAAATACTTACAGTGACTCCTGTCAAAGGTAGGAATCATGTATGAAAAGGTATATTCTATAAAGAATTTTGTCTTGTTTTTACTCTTAAAAAAAAAAAAAAAGAATTCATAAGTTTTAAGTATATGCATACTATAATTCAAGCTTGCGGCAGCTTAGTCTCTCAAGCATCTAGTAGACCCTGCCAATCTCTATAAAAGATTATTAGGGCTAAGTAAAGACATGCATGTGATAGCAAAGCATTACAAGTACCAAGTAGAGTTAGTCACCACCGTGGAAGAATGTTGATGGGAAAAAAGGATCTCTATCCAAAGCAACAGTAGTAGGCTATGTCTTTAGTTTTCCTATCCCATAGTCGAGGACGACTATGATTTCAAGGGAGAGGGAATATCATAAATATTAATTTCTAACCTTCTAAAAGAATTTTTTAACTTGAATTGGCTACTTAAGTTCAAGGAAGATAAAAAGAGAACAAGTGAAATTGATTAAGTGCTAATGGACCAAATGGTCAAGGCTTGGGACCAAAAGGGAAAAAGTTCATAAAAGAACAAGGGTAGTTTCTAATTATTTATCTCAATCATAGGTACATGTAAAGAAAGGATAAATGTATCTCGGGAAATCTTGATCAAAGGTATATGACAAAGGAGATGACCGAGAGCGGTTATAGGAGTCTAAAAGTAGAAAGTGATTGTGATAAGCTCAAGTCATTAGAATAACTCTTTAGACTCCAAGTATGAAGTTTGGGAAGCCTTAGGGTGAAATTTTAACTTGCTGCAAATTGTCTGAATTTAATAGGTTTAAATTTAGCAAGTTTTGGGAGCATCTTGACGGCACCTCCAAAGCAGTGTGCTAAGGTTGGCATAGGTGGTGAAAGTTTTGAAGCCCAAAAAGTGAGTTTTATTTTTTTCACTTTATCCTAGTTTAGCACGTCCTAAATTTAGACCAAAGCCCAGAGTTTATCCTGATTTAGTAGGTCCTAAATTAGCAGGTAAGTTGTAGCCCGAGGTTACATTCATAAGCCTCCAAGGTTTGTGCAAACGTCTTGCACCCGAGCTAATCAATAGAAGGTATTTTTACGATTTTGATTAAATGAAAGGGAAAAGCTAAAGACTAAGGTTAGATCATCTCTTCCTCATTTAGTAAGTTGACTCTAGTCTTTGTTTACTAAGCTTGACTAAGCCACATGTCCAAAGTAGCACACACTACTTTGAGTGAACTTAACAAGTGTGTGTGAGTGTGTGTGGTGTCTCCACTTTCAAAGAAGAGTCCCAAAAACGGGAGGGGGGGGGGGGTTCTATCATGCAAGGCAAGAGTGGAAAAGTGTGTGATATGCTTGAGTTGCATTATGAAGTGTTCTCACCTCATTGGTCAAGTGTGAAGCATTCTAACTCAAGACTAGTTGCACAATTGCACAAGTATATAAGGAGGGGCTCGTGCAAATTTTTGGCTCTTCTTGCTCCTCTCACACTCTCTCTCAAGTGTCCAAGTTAGCAAAGCAAGATCTCTCTCTCTCTCTCTCTCTCTCTCTCTCTCTCTCTCTCTCTCTCTCTCTCTCTCTCTCTCTCTGTGGGAGCTGTAGAGACGGACTCTAAGCTCAAGCTCTTGGCTGCTACGGATAATAATCCAAGCCAATAAAATTTTCTTCTTCTCCATCTCTACTATTTTATTATACTAAGCTATGCTAAGAGTTTTCCCATGAGCAAGCGTATACAAAGAATCCATTCTCTTGCTTGAAAATACTTCTTTTCACCCTCATCTTCCTCTTTCCCTATAGTTCCTTTCTCCCCAGTGGGGTGTTTAGGGTTTGGAAAGGAGGGTTATATTATAGAACCTTGAAGAACACCATCTTCTCAATTCATGAAAGTCTCCATAAGTGCACAACCATGTATTGTGACAAAGCTCTCTTTTGAGAGGATTATAATACAAGTCCTTTTCGAGGGTGGATCGGCTCCAAGAAAATCCAATCCTTATTGAGTTGTCAATCTTTATTGGGGTTTTTTGGCTTGGAAAATACTTCTTTTGGACCTCATCTTCCTCTTTCCCTACAGTTCCTCTCTCTCCGCTAGGGTGTTTAGGGTTTGTGGAGGAGGGTTATACCATAGAATCTTGAAGAAAATCATCTTCTCAATTCAAGAAAAGCTCCGCAAGAGCACAAACATGTATTGTAACAAAGTTCTCTTTTGAGAGTATTATAATACAAGTCCTTTTGGAGGGGAAACCGGCTCCAAGCAAATCCGGTCCTCATCAAGTCGTCAATCTTAATTGGGTATTCTCTTTGAATTATATGCATGCTTTAGTGTTTTTATTGTGTATTTGTGTAGAAAAATCAAATTGGCACAACCTATATTCTCCTTGCTATCTCTCTCTTAAGGGAAAACCCTCTCCTTTCATAGTTAAAATTCGTTGAACCTAAAAGTAAGTATTAGATTCTTTGACAACAATGAAAATGGAAATCCCCATAATCACTTAAAAATGTTTAAACAATTTCTCAAAACTGAAAATTCTATGATTTCCACATGCAGTATGAAGGATTTGGCTTGACGCTCAAGGGAAAAGCCTTAACCTAGTTCCAAAACATAGAAAATGGAACACTTATTAATTTATCCACTTTAACTAGTAAATTTGTGGCAACATTTTCAGAAATAGAGACTAAACATAATACTATTACTCAAATCGATATCTTCAAGTAGAAACTAGGAGAAACGATAAGAGATTGTACTTGCCAAGTTGAGAGATATGTGGCAAGATGGCCTAGAAGAGAATTACCCATGGCAAGAAAGATTGGTATCATTGTTCTTGAAGGGTTTTCTCAACAAGAACTTACATGCTAGCATGTATAGTATGAAACATGGTACGTTAGAAGCTTGTATACATGATGCAATAGATTTGGGAGACAATTATGAGATCTATTGCGAGCAGGAGGAGGGATAAGACACTAAGAGTGAACAGACTATGTAACATTTAATGGCCTAAAAACTTGTGTGTAGCCGAAATTAGCATGAACATAGTGGGCATTTCATTAGAATAGATTCCTAATGAGAATTACAAGAGTGCTTGGGTGGAGAGAGCAACAAAAACATAACACCTAGTTAGATAGCATGAACAATACTTTCAAAAGAGAGAGAAATTAATCTATTGACAACAGTTGAGGACGGGATTTACATGGAGCCGGTCCCCCCTCCAAAAGGCTTTGTATTATGGTTTCTCCCATCAAGAGAGACATTGTACAATACAATTCTTTGTGTTCCTTCAAGACTAGCTAGTGCAATGAAGATGAAAGCTTCATGCACTAAGCAAAATACTTATCAAACACAACATCAATTCTCTCCGGTCTTAGACCCAAGACCTCACACAACTTCGAAGATAGTGAGAGCTAGTAGGGTATGAGAGTAGATTGAGAGTAAGGAGTATTCTTACGAGAAAGATGTACATCTCCTCACATAATCACTCATATTAGCATAGCTTAGCTTAGTAATTAGCATGGTAGAGGAGATGAGCATGCATTGAAGCTTGGCTCTTGGTTGGATTTGCATCACAAAGCCAAGAGTTGTTAGTGTAGGCCTCCCTTCTCACAAGCTTGGAGTAGGTGGTAAGCTTTCCATTAAAGCTTGACAAGCAGAGAGAGTCTTCTTGACTTCACACATGAGATTGTGTGAGTGTGTGTGTCATAATGCCTTGCAAAAATCAGCCCCCTCTCTCTCTTGGTCGACCCCTCTTGCTATTTTCTCATGCTCCACTCTCATTGGACCTCCCTAGCCAATGATAATTAAGAAGTATAAGTGATAGCCTTCTGACATGTGTCCCCCTTTCCCCTTTTGTGAGAGCTTTATGTAATTAATAAATGCAACTAAACTCTCATTGGACCCCTTGGGAGATTGTCCAATAGTCTTCTAGAGAGCTTAATTCTCATTGGTTCTTTTATTAAGTGTTTTTAAATTAATTAAAATAGATTTACTCTAGCCTTATTCTCATTGGTCCACCTCCAAGGCCTTCCAATAGGAATTGGGTACACCTTGTGGGCATCTAGAGCTGACATGTGTTCCTCATTCCCTTTGTGTAAAGGGAGCTTGTGTGTGTGTGTGTGTGTGTGTGTGTGTGTGTGTGTGTGTGTGTGTGTGTGTGTGTGAGAGAGAGAGAGAGAGAGAGAGAGAGAGAGAGAGAGAGAGAGAGAGAGAGAGAGAGAGAGAGAGAGAGAGAGAGAGAGAGTTTCTCTCTCATCCCCTACTCCCAAGGCTCGCCCCCTCCTATGTAGGGATTGATAAAGACTTTTGGGGACACACACAAAGCATCAATTCCCCCCATGCTTGACCTTTGGACACAACCTTTGAATTTTGGAACCTTAGCATTTTGGAAGTCTTAATGGGCTGAACCTTAGGGTCTTTTAAGCCCATTGTTGCACATGGCTCTTTTGCAGATGGCCCCCCCTTTGGATCCCTATTTTCCCTTCTTTGGATCCCTACTGTGGCCGGTCTGCTAGCTTAACCAATATTCTAGCTTTTTCTCCCCTGGCACTTCCCCATATTAAATGATCAGTTTAACATGATAAAATCATTTAGGATAATTAGAAATTGATTATTATGACAGACTGCGGTAGCTTTGCCAACACAAATTGAACTAGTTGTAACCACCTCTCCAATTAGCAATTTTGATTTTGGAGGAATTATGTCATGAAAATGAATTTCTAACCTTCTAAATGTATTTTCCATTATAATTTGGCCACTTAAATTTGGCAAAAATAAAAGAGAATAAGAGGAATCCATTAAAGTGTTTGTAGACTTAGTTAGGTCAAAGGCTAGGGACCAAAGGAAAGAAGCCTATATAAGAGTAAGGATAATTGCTCTTTAATTATTACAAGTCAAGGCAGGATAAGTCTATCCTGAGCATCCTTGATCAAAGGTACAAGACAAAGGGGGACTAATTGGAGCAATTATAGTAGTCTAACAATAGAAACTAGCTGTGTAAATTTCAAGTAATTAAATTTACTCATTAGACTCCAAGTATGAAGTTTGGAAAACCTTAGGATAAAATATAAACTTGCCAGAGATAGTAAAAAGTTAGCATATCTAAATTTATCAAGTTTTGAGCCAGCTTTGCAGTACCTCCAAAGGACTGCACTAAGGTTTTGCACAGGAGATGAAGCTTCAAATCACAAGGATAGTTTTAATTTTACCAGAGTATGTCCTAATTTAACAAGTTCTAAAATTGAGTATTGCTTAAGTTTCCTAAAGCACACCTAATACCACAAGCAAGGGGAAACACGGATGCCCAACTTCAAGTCATCAAAATATTATGCTAAGCTAGCAAAAAGATGTTAAGGCCCATTTCAAATTCTAAAGCCAATTAATAAATCGGCTTATATGTTAAGGTTACCTAGCACTTCACTCATCCCTAATGTTTTTTATGTGAGCCTTATAAAACCTTTTAAGGGCGCACCACCCAATGATCCAATGAGTGAAGATCCACCCAAGTTTGAAGATCAAGAAAAGATCCTATAGCCAGAGAGTATCCTACTACATGAAGGCAGGGTTTTAAGAAGTGGTAAGACTATTCAATGATATCTTATTAAGTTAAAGAATTATCCTTTTGAAGATGCAAGGGGGAACAATACTCAAAGTTATAAAATTCAAAAGACTAGATACATTACATGCTTTTGCCAGCTTAGTCTCTCAAGCACCTAGTAGACCTTGCCAATCTACTATGGAAGATGATAAGTGCTAAGTAAAGACATGCTTGCGATAGCTAAGTCTTCCAAGCACCAAGTGAAATTATTCACCAATCTAGAAGAATGTCGATGGGTAAAAAGTGATTTAATTAGGGAAATATAGGAGTTTAAAAATAGAAGCTAGCTATGTAATTCCAAGTAATTAAATTTAATCATTAGATGCCAAGTATAAAGTCTCAAAAGCATTATGGTAATTTTTGGCAAACATTCCAACAATGTTGTGGTGTTAGCGATAGATTTTGCTGAAAATTACACTTTCCAAATACAAAACGAGGTATAGTAAAATGCATTGGCACAATAAGTAATGAATAATTCTTGTGCATATATAATACTGTGACATGAAGAAGGTAGTTGGCAAAGGAGTGCATTTTTTACATGTCTGATGATAAACAACATGACACCTTCTTTGTTCAACATTGCTTGTTATTACACCATGAGTATCTAAAGTGAGCATGGAAATAGTTTATTGAGAATTGGCTGTGGTATGATGGAGCCCCTCATAGTTCAAAGCGAGGCAACCTTTTTATTGCATAGGCAGGTATGTGTGTGCTCATTTCTTTGTCTGCTAGCAGTTGTTTGTTCATTTATTTGTCAATTAACAATTGAGGCTTTCTAAAGGTAGGAATTTCCTAATGGCTATTTCATTTAGGTATTTCATTCATGACAGGAGTATGCATGCAACACCACTATTTTGGCTCAGGGCATGGAAAGGGTGAACACGATGGAGTAGTTGTGAAGAGTGCACTCACAATTGAGCAATTGAAGGTGGATGGAGCAAAGCTTTGAGATACAAAAGATTTTACCAACTATTTTGTAGCAACCCTAATTAGCACTCATAAGGCAAGGAGGAGGTTTGTGTTGGTAAAGTCTAAAAATGTGAACCAAAAAACAAAATGGGATGTCAACCTTGTAAAGGGTGCACAAAACTTCCATTCAATGTATGGTTTCTCCAAAAAGGACCCAAGATGGGTTCTTTTTAGGTCTCTATCCTATATTTGTGCATTTTGCATTGATGAGGACAGGGATCAATGCACAAATCTTAAGCATATTAGAACATGGCAGCTAAAGAAGCTCATACCAATGACTGCAAAGAAACCCAACAAAGAGTCTGCACCAAGATTAAGGTGCGTTCCATGCAATGCTTTGTTGGGCGATCTTGTGAAGGTTGGTGACAATTTTGTAGTCCATGTAGAAGAAGATAATGCAAAAAATGTACCCTACTATAGATAATGTGCGACAAGCCAAAGCATAAAGGGCCCAATCTTTTTGTTGTCAAGGAGGAATTCATCATTGTGTGTACTATCAGAAGATCCCATCGAGGAAAGTGAGATCTTCTCTCCTACAAGACGGACCTACCCGAAGCCATTGTCTCGTCTTCAAGTGGCATACACATCAAGTTTCCATTGCCTCATGTTCTATATAAAGTGAAGGGATACAAAGCTATTTTTTGTGTTTCACTAGAAGAAGATGCAAAAATAATTGAAAATTTGAGAATATAGCTACTAAAATTTATATCACTGAAGTAGAAAAATCTAGAATGTGGAACCAACAATTTGTAGCCAACGGTTTCGTATTATCTATTTGTATAATATGAAATGTAGTTTCCTAATTATCTTTTTGCATCAATTACACCAAATGTCCTCTTATCTTGTGAATTGATCACATATATTGTCAGATTCTCAAGTCACATAGAAAGAATGTACACACTATGATAAGTCCTATCCACAAAGAATCATCGATCATTTATAGTTGCACGACACTGAGAACTTGCATGTCACACCATGTAGAGAGTAAAACATAAGAAATTTTCACTTTTCCTCTTTTTCAAACTACATCTTTGAACCAAAATGAGATGTGTTTCATAATATATGAATAAAAAAAGGGCTTTGCAAAAAAGATGTGCTATATTATATGCATATTCCAAAAAGGGCTTTACAAAAATATTTGTATACTCTTTTGTGTGTAAACTACCACAATGGGTCATATACAAAAAAGTGTTCTCCATAAAACCATATACAACCATTATCTAAAAAGGATTCAAATCTTGTTTGTCCTTTTGTTCAATACTCCTAACATTTCCTTGAGCCTATCTTGGACTATTGTCATAAGTCTAGGAGTTGGTGGGTGAACCCCTTGTAGTGAATAGCCAAGGGTTCTACAAATGCTTTTAACATAGCAAATTGAAAATAAGGGTGCTGCCAATGAAGTCTCCAGAAGAAAAATATCCCTTAAGACCTCCATGGGAGTACCAACCATATGGATTAACATTTACAAATTCTGGTATAGTGCCCTTGAAATTAGCTAATTTCTTGAGGTAGGTTAATAATAATATTGAGAAATCATCATCGCTAGAGTTTCCAATGTATGACCAAGATGAGATGCATGTAAACTCGGGGTTCAACTGCCCTTTCTCTAGAGTGTCATTTATCAATAATGTTGGCATAGGGTCGTAAGGGTACCCCAAATCATTTAGAGCAATAAATGGCTTTAGAAGTAGAATTTCACCCTCCTTATGGGTGGTGGACACCACTCTATTGAGCACACATGGTCTGGAACATGTGAAACTCCCAGTCAATAGCAAAACCATTCTTTTGAGCTTTGCTATCATTAAGGTCAATAAGGAGAGACCCATTGTTCTTTGATGACCAAGTTCCCACTAGAAATTATTTACTTAATTATTTTCAAGAACTTAGGCCAACCAGGCCATAAAGAAACCACATGGTTTCCCAACCTGTACAGTTTGGTTTTGTGTGAAGCACAAGCATTTTTGAAGAACCATCTTTTCGATAGGACTCCATTAAGGTCTAGAATTATGAAAAAAATGGAGAAAAGTCTTCATTAAAATTGGATGCATGCATATACAAATATGGGGTCTATAGTCAGTCAATTTCTCTTTTTCATTTGCCAAGTCACCACCTTGGCTACTCTAGAATTTTGGTGAAAGGAAAACATGATACCAAGAGGAAGGTCATCATACACTTTTGACAATCTTGTGAGAGGGTCCTTGTGATGCTCTATCTCTCTCATGATATCATCCACCATAGCATCCAAGATTGATTCTCCTATGAGAGTGGCAAAGGCACCTATACAACCTAAAACAATATCATCCACCAGAGCATCCAAGCTTGAGTCTCCTATGACAATGGCAGAGGCACCTACTGATCTTGTGAGAGGGTCCTTGTGATGCTCTATCTCTCTCACAATATCATCCACCATAGCATCCAAGCTCGGTTCTTCTATGGAAATGGTAGAGGCACCCGATGATCTTGTGAGAGGGTCCTTGTGATGCCCTATCTCTCTCACAATATCATCCACCATAGCATCCAAGCTTGATTCTCCTATGATAGTGGTAGAGGCACCCATACAACCTAAAACAAAGACATTATTAATAAACAATGTCAAGCCCCTTCCAAATTGTACATTGCCTCCGATAAGCTAAAATCTACCTACATTCTATTGCATGACCTTTGGCTTTATCCTCCTCTCTGGATGGCCCTTCACATTCACTCACCTACATAGCAAGTGGCTCTTCTCCAATATCCTTTGTTGATTTACCCTCCTCCTTGGTAGGCCCTTCACCTTCACCCACCTCCGTAGCAAGTGGCTCTTCTCCAAGATTCTTTGTTGCTTGGCTTGCAATTGAAACCAACTTTGTCGCATCTCCTCCTCCTCAATTACCATTATCTCAACCCGGTTGGAATCCTTTTCCTACAAGTGTTGCCCCTCCCTTTCCAAGTTGTTACCCTCATCTGCAACTTTGGCAACTTTTAACGATAGCGTGTTACTACTACTCAATACTTTTACCTCTTTAGCTTCACCTACATGTTTACCCAAAGCCAACAATTCCTAAAAATTGATACAAATTACTAGTCCATTATTTTAAAAAATTTGCCTATAAGACAAAGCCATTGGTTGCTTAATTCTTGAGTGCTTTGGGGACTTCATACAATAATTTAGGTTATCCTTCACCTTAGTGCCTACATCCTTTGCAATAGGAATTGGAGCAGTAGATCTTGGTGACCTTTGGCATAATGAATCTTGGCCTTCCTTAATTACATTAGATTTTTGCAAAGGTGTCGCATGCTTGACACCTTCTTGATCCCCTGTACTTTTGGTGCCTACACCAACCTTCTTTCTATGCGATAGCACGGTGGACAAATTCACCTTCTTTTTTTGGTGCTTCACCTTCCTCAATTTGTCATCTTCATCAGATGATGTGTCTTCGTCTTCCAGAAAATCACCTTCAGACACACGCTTTATGGGAGTGCTCTTCACATCCTTCAACATGTCTGTTTCCAAGTCATTGAAGGAACCTCTGCTCTTTTCCTTCACTCTACAATCCACAAAAGCTCTCTTTGCAAGAATCTACTTTCTCTATGTAATTAAAGAAAGTTGGAAAAACTAGATAGCACAAAAAAATGTATTTATAGATCTACAAGAGTGATAAAAAAACAAATGGAAGCAAAATCGCTAGCTAAAAACATTAGGCTATGCAAAGTACTTAATATTGAAGTAATCTAACATGAGTACTTACGAAAATAGGTCTATCATGCACTATACCATTTCTATTTTTTGGTTCTTATACTAAACACAACCTCAAGATACTAAGAGTACTATCCTTAGTGATCATTTTATGAGTACTAGATAAAGAGTACTATACTAAGTGTACTTTACTAGTTAAGAAGTACTGAGGTCTACCAGTCATTACTATACTAAGAGTATTATACTAAGTATAATGTACTAAGAGTCCTGTACAAAATTTAGTACTATACTAAGTGTATTGTACTAATTAAGCATTACTGAGGTTTGCCAATCATTATAGTATTACTATTCCAAGGTAGTATACAAGAAACTACAAAAGTCTAGTAGGAGTATATATAACTATATTAGAGTTTTAATTAGAATGTACCATTCATTGAATGCTTATTTTTGGATGAGCATTGCCATTCATTGTAGCAATAATTTTCCAAGATACTACAATAAACACTAAAATGGTCTACTTGGAGTAGTGTACTATTAACTAAGATGTACCATTCATAACGACATGCTATGTAAGTACTACAATGAGCTAATAATACTATACTAAGAGGTCTAAACACTAGAATGGTACTACTGTAATGGAAATGGACTATGAACTTTGAGAATAGCAGAATTAGGAAATTAGGTGAAGCACTTTTGAGATATTACTTTGTGAGCATAGCGGGTGAGCTTAATTGATGGTAGCAACATAAACATGGTACCTAGTTAACTTGGCATGAACAATACTTTTGCAAGAGAGAGAGTTTAGAGAACATGACAATAGTTGAGGACCGAATTCATATGGAGCAGGTCCCCCCTCCAATAGGCATTTGTATTATAGTTTCTCCCATCAAGAGAGACTTGGTACAATACAATCTTTGTGTTCTTTGTCACCTAGGTGATGCAATGAAGATGGAAAGCTTCATGCATCACAAGCATAAGATAAACTTGAAGAAAGCATTAACTATCCCAAGCCTCAGCCCCAAGGCCTCAAACACCTTCAAAGGTGGAGAGAGCTAGCGGGGAATGAGGATAGGGAAGAGGAAGAAGAAACATTCCATAGGAGAAAGAAATAGTTCATCACTTATCATTACTCTCCTTGCTAGCATATATAATAGCATAGTAATGAAGATGGAAAAGATGGCAAGCTTAAGCATTGAAGCATAGCTCTTCGTTGGATTTGCATTCCATAGCCAAGAGTGTTGGTGTAGGCTTTCACTCTCACAAGCTTGGAGAAGGAGCTGGTGTTCCTCAAATTTCACCAAGTGAGAATAGCCTTGCAAATGAGTGTGTGTGTGTGGAGTATATCCCCCTAGCACCCCCCTTTCTTGCTTTGGGCAAAAATTCTACTTGCTACAAGCTCATTGGACCCCTCTCCCCTTAGCCAATCACATCCAGCATGCAGTCAATCATATGGGTAGTCTTTTGACAAGTGTCCTCCTTACCCCTTAGAGAGAGAGAGCTTGAAAATATCTAGATACTTGTTAGATTGAAGTAGAATCTCATTGGACCCCTCTTTAGCCCAACCAATAGCATTCAAGCACACCATGTGGTTAAGCTTAGTGAGAGTCTGACATGTGTCCCATGTGCTCTTTTAGAATTCCCCTAACTTTGAGATTTTTATGCATAGGAAGTTTCTCAAGCAACTTCCTCATTAAGTGAGTAGGTTCTCTTTTTGACTAAAGCATCTTACCCCCCATGCATAGGAAGATTCACAAGAAACTTCCTCATTAAATGTGATAAGTACCTCAAGTACCTTAGTCATCAAGCATGACAAGAACCTTAGGTGGGGTTCCCACCTCAAGCACATCCTTAGCTTGCTTAAGTTTAGGTCGGGTTCCCACATCAAGCACAGCCCTAGCTTGCTTAAGTTTAGGTCGAGTTCCCACCTCAAGCACAACCCTAGCTTGCTTAAGGTTCCCACCTCAAGCACAGCCCTAGCTTGCTTAAGTTTAGGTCGGGTTCCCACCTCAAGCTCAGCCCTAGCTTGCTTAAGGTCAAAGGACTTTTAACACTAACCATTGGAGGTCTTTAATGAAGCTAACCCTAAGGTCTTTTAAGCTTCATTAGTTGCACATTGCTCTTTGATAGACTACCTCCTTTTGGACCCCTATTGAGATGTAACCATCTCTCCTCTTGGTCCCCTGCTAAGGTAATTCTAGAAGCACTTATTGCACATTGCTCTTTGATAGACCATCTCCTTTTGGACCCCTATTGAGATGCAACCATCTCTCCTTTTGGTCCCGTGTTGAAACAGGTCTAGAAGCACATGTCTCTATTCTAACTCTTGTTCTCGTTTATTCTCCCACATTAAATGATCAGTTTAATATGAGAAAATCATTTGGTAAAGTTAGATATTATATTTTATGACAACTACCCTAAACACAAGAATAGTGCACTTGTAGCAAGTGCACCATACTTAATGAGGTCTATAATGCATTGGTGAATTACTATTTTATAGTTCTATATTAAACACTACACAAGGATAATATGAGTACTATTATATAGAAAGTGTACCATGCCCTCTAGTATTAATATTCAAGAGAACAATATAGCATGCTAAAGTAGGATACCATAAGTACTATGCTAAAACAGGTCCACCATGCACTATAGTAATAGTATTGGGTATAATAGTAATATTATAGAGTACTAGGTTACACACTAATTTAGGCCTCTAAGAGCACTATGGTAAACAAGATCCTCTTGTACTAAATGTGGTATATGTGGTGCTGCCAATAATTATACTTCAAGAATCAAAGGTACTATTGTGCTAAATGTGGTATATATTGTACTGCTAGTACTTATACTTCAAGAATCTTAGGTGCAATGCACTCCTATCATTGGTATATGGCCTTCCAAAATTGTGATTGTGTATTTAGATTCTAAGTGTAGTACTCATAAGGCATATAATGTAGATATTAATACACAAGAGTACATCAAACCCTAATCAATAGCTTAACTAATTTTTAAATTACCATGGGATTGATGAAAACTGGAATGCAAGGTGTCATTAATGAATTTACTTGATACTGCTACAAGTGGTGTTTGTAGTTGGCCTTGGAAGCCCATTGCAAAAATCCAACTACTTGGGATTTCCTTTACCTCGCACATGGGCTCATGACAAGGACTGCTCTCTCAAAATGCAAATGCAGTGCAAAACATATGGTATGAGTGAAGACATGATGCAACCACAAATAGAAATGTCAAATCCCAAGCCACTTGAGATAAGGGAAAGTACACAAAAATATTAGCTTTACCTCCTAACTTACATTGTGATGGCTTGTACCTTGACCAAGTGCTCAACATGTGCAAGTCAAAGAAAATGGACTATCTACTTTGACTCCAATTGAAGGCGAATTTTTTGGCACTTCCTATATACTTGTTCAACTACTACAATGTCACAAAAAGCTGCTTCGAGGTCCTCGACGTTCTCTTGTTTCTGTTCTTGTAGACAATAAAAACATGCACCTCTCCTCACCTGGTTAAATTTCACTTTAATATTTTTCAGTCTTCAAGATTTGTTTTTCAATGTGTGTCTTAGAGCCCATATTCTCTTGTAGAGAGAGCTCTGCCTCCTTCTCCTCATCCATTTTTTGGGCTAGAAAATCAAAGGTTCTGGAGAGACTCTCCTCATGTTGGGTCCTCAATTTTTGAATGATGGCCACCTCTTCTTCAAGTAGCTATTGAGATGCATATGACATAAAAGGTTTTGGTTTAAATTCCATTTCATAGTCAATGGATGGTGACACAACATGATGAGTAGCTCTTTTGCTCCTGTTCTCAAAAAAGTTACTCCAATCTACCTTCTCTCCATGCTTGAAAGCAGCAAATACACGAGCCAAGGTTGCTCCCACCTCATTTTTTATCATTGCTTTGATTGAATAAATATTCCCGTAGAGTTTTATGAACTCCTCTTTCCACTCCTCTCTTAGCCGATTAATGTGGTACCCTTGCCAACTCACCTTTCAGCACACCCCCATGTTTTTTCTAGCCATCGACTAAGCTTTGGACAAGTTACAGGCTTCATCTTCAAAAATTAAGGGAACTTCTTTTTGATAGCTAAAGTGGTGAAGAAAGACTTGTAGTTCGCTTAAGTGTAATGAACTTAAACTTTTATTGCCCTTTGGGCTCATCCTGCTTTTATGCCCTTTGGACACATTATGTTGCAAGAGAATCAAGTACACACACACACACACACATTTACAATGGTGCATGCAAACATAGTACACACTTAAATACACACAATGCATCCAATGGTGCAAATAGGCTTCAAAAAAATTACCTTTCAAAAATGCATGTTTGTAGCTCTCCAGGTAGAGTGTTTGAGTAGAGAGTCAGTACAGTGTCCAATTGCATGTGTAGAATATCCAAAGTTTCCAAGTAGAGAGTTGGGGTTGTCGCCATGTGCATGGATAGCACAACGGATAAGAGGGAAATTTTGAAACAGCTGAGAGAGAGAGAGAGAGAGAGAGAGAGAGAGAGAGAGAGAGAGAGAGAGAGAGAGAGAGAGAGCAAGTCCGATGCATTTTTTACCAAATTAGAAATGAGCAGTTGATATGATCAAATCTTTCTCATTATGAAATGAATAGGCATACAAGGTAGGGTTTAGTACTAACAATGGCCCATAGTATGTACACCCTAATGTACCTACACCCAAATAACTTTGCAACCTCCTTCTCAACTTGTGGAATTCAAATCTACATAAATATCAATCTCACAATTAGCTAACCCCTAATGTATTAAGACAACGTCCAACAAGCATCTTATCTTGGGTGACCCTTAAATATCAAAAGATATCTATAATAAACCTTGCTAGTGTGAGTAGTGGTGGTCTCGTGGTCAATTATGTGTGCAAGGATAAGTTGCTCTTCTCGATCTAGAAGTGTAGGTGGATCAACAAGGGTATATTCATTATTGGATGAGAGGGTAGGTGTCCTTAACAAGGTCTCAAAAAGCTAATGTGAGGCATTTTGAATGTGCTAATGAGATTATAGATCTAGCTCAAAAGAAATGTCATTAATGACATTTCAAAAGGACAATAGAAACTAGGAGCAAGTTTGACAAAAAAAATATTAGCTTTGACACTTTTGATTTAGCGCTTTTCAATATGCACGTTAGTAGCCATGCTAATAGTATCAGCCCATTGCAAATTATGTGGCATATTTTTTAATTTTTCCCATTATTTATGAGATTGGTCATATCATATATTGTCTTGACTCTTGTACTTTCTTATTTTTATGGATGTACACTTGAGCCATTAGTGTGTAGTCAAGGCTATGAGCTTCCACATTGTAATTATCTTATCTTTCAGCACTTAGATTACCAATTTTATGAGCCATGTTGGCCAAGGACCAGATTTTACAGTTTTGGCCAAGTATAAAGGTCCATCTTGAACCATAGGTTTTATTAGGATGAGATTTTAGAGCATATGATTGAGTACTCTGTGTCTATACAAACCTTTACTTGCTCATTTCTCTTGCATATAGTGTTGCATTTTAGCTCCAAGTTTGGCTACACATTGCCAGGTAACTCTATGTATTGATGTACATATCTCACTGTATTTCAATACTTTGTTTGTGACTCTCTACTTACTATTTTGCTTCATAACTTGGGATTTAAGTATTCAATTGAAAAATCATAAGTTGTTGTGAATAGATATGGCATAACTAAGTTGTAGGATGCTCCAATGTTGATTTGACCTACTAAAACTAGAATTAATATTTAGTATCATTTTTGCAACCAACCGTTGTTTGGTGGATTTGAGACACAAGGGTTGGCCTAGATAGTCTTATCTACCATCCTAGAAGGTTTGGTAGCAATCAAACATCATGTGCCAGAGAGAGAGAGAGAGAGAGAGAGAGAGAGAGAGAGAGAGAGAGAGAGAGAGAGAGAGAGAGAGAGAGAGAGAGAGAGAAGAGAAATTGGAAAAGAGGAGCTACATGGAGTTGGTAATGAGTGGCTATCACTCATTTGGCAGATAGAGCTTTTTGCAAAAGATTAGGGAATCCAACACAAACTTGATGGAGAGAGCTTTGTGCCAACTGTCCATTCTTTATAAAAAGCTCCCTCTAAAGCTCCCTCAGTTCCCCTACTCGAGTTTGACTAGCAGCCATAGACTAGTTTTTGGTAATTTGGGAACACTTGAGTTTGGGTGTCTGATTATAGTGCACTTGTCCGATTGTCCAAAAGTATGACACATTCTTGTTGCCTCCATGAAACGGACCGACAACGGCCCTCCGATTGCCAGTAATGTATGTGGCTCACTATTTTGTAATAAGACTATTGGAGTTAGGCAACCCCATTCAATTTTGGTATTGTTTTTGGGGATGTAGCCACCTTAAATAGAGAAAATTGTGTACCATTTTCATTATCTCAAAAATAATCTTGGTACATTTCAAAGGATTTTATATAGTATGTGACATTGAAGTGTATTCAAGAAGTTTGTATGTGAATTAGTGATAGATAGAGACCCTAAATCTTTGCTTGAAGGCATAGAGACAACTAAAAATCAAAATCTTCAACATTTGCACTAAAGTTTAGTATCATGATACCAAACAATTGAACTTTGACCTTGCACATTGGTTATACTACTTGTATACATAGTGCCTAAGAAGTTTGGGGTGATTTGAGCCTTGACACTGGTGCCAAGATAGAAAATCTACCAAAAAATACAGGTAGACCAAGAATCTACAAACATTTCTTGCAAACATCACTAGACCCTCCAAGCATAGGTATGTCAGTGATAGTTTGGACCAAAATTGAGCAAAAGTTTAGTATCTGTTACCATATACATGTGGTAGTGATGTGTGTGAACACACTAGGACCGCCGGGGCATTTTTTCCCTCTTTAGGAGGTTTTTTCCCCCGTGCATTGTATATACGCCCATCACTCTAGGGCTATCAATCTTTCCATTGCACACTAAGTAACACACTCTCTATTGTGTGCCTTGAGCTTCCTTCGTCTTCTCCAAGCTGTGTGTGTTTCTCTGCAACCCTAATTCCAACAATTGGTATCAGAGCAGGTCACGTCCTCTCGGGCTTAGTCGCCGCTGCTCCAGCACACGCCTGCTCACTTTCTCCGATTTCAGTGAGCTTTGGCGAGCGTTCGCAAGTCGACAAATATTTTGGGAATGCTCGAAGAGCTTGGTCTACTCAGAATTTTGATTTGGGCTCATTTCGGCCTCCATTTCCACTACAGGCAGTACTGCACAGGCTATTTCGTCATTTTGTGCAGAATTTCTGTAAGTGCCGTTTTGTGCATAACAGGTGCCTTATAGTCTTCTACGGTTTGTGCTATATAGCACAGGTTGTTTCCACTCCGTTTCTCCTATTTTCGGGCAGTTTTCACATCAGGGCAACATTTACCAAGGCTAACAACAACAACACAGATGTGTTCAAGATGTTTGTTGTTGAGGACAGGTTGGATGGAAACAACTACCCTATGTGGGCTTATATGATGCAACATGTTCTTGTGTCAAAGGGTGTTTGGAACATTGTGCAGGGCATTGATGTACGTCCTGGTTCTGAGGATGTAGGCGATGTTGAGGATGTTGTAGGTCTTGCTGCAAGGATTGCAGCTGTTAGAGTTGTTTTGCCTACGGAAAACAAGCTCGTTGAGATGTTAAGGATGCGCAGGCTCATGCATTGATTGTGTTGTCTGTGAAGCGCACCATTGTTCCTCACATCCGTTCAGCAAAATCTGCAAAACAGGCTTGGCATATTTTAGCAGGTCTTTATGCAAGCCGCAATGACGCTAAAATTGCTTTGCTGCGTAAAGAGCTGGAGTCGAAGATTATGCATGAGGAAGATGATATGGACACTTTCCTTGCTAGTGTCAAGGATATCAATGAGCAGCTTATTTCTGCAGGTGAAGTCATTTCAGATAGTTCCCTTGTGCAGACTGTTCTTGATGCCTTTCCAGATTCCTACCAGAATTTTGCTAGTACTTGGAGACTTATGACCCAAGGAAATCCTGAAGTTGTCAAGTTTGATGCATTATGCACATTGCTGTTGCAAGAGTCACTTTCCAAAAAAAACAGGACTAGGTAGCGTGCAGTTGAATAGGCTTTTATTGCTTCTCAAAGAAGGTAACAGTAATGCAGCCACTTCTTATAGTTCTTCTGCGAGTGGAAAAAATTTTGTTCCTAATGCTTCTGTTGGCAGCACTTCATCTGGTAATTCTGGTGATAAGGGAAAAAAGAAGATGCGTTGCCATTATTGTAAAGCCAATGATCACTTGATCAAGTCGTGTCCTAAGTTGAAGGCCAAAGAGGCTAAGAAGAAAGAGGGTGGTTCCACTGCAAATGCTGGTTCCACTACAAATGTAGCCATTGTTGAGTCTTCTGTGAAAGGAGGCTGTGTTGCTGATGTTGATGCAGAATGGGCGTTTAGCGCAGAGTGCACTTACAATCCTGTTGTCCATGATGCATGCTTGTCAGTTGCTGCAGATTCACATGTGTGGTATTTCGACAGTGGTGCTACAAAGCACATTACCTCACATCGTGAATTGTTTACCTCTCTCGAGTCTGTCCCTCATGGGAATTCAGTCACTTGTGCCAACAATGCCTCTTATCCAGTTCAGGGAGTTGGAAAGATTGTGCTTATTGATGCTAATGGCAGTTCTTTCACACTTGTTGATGCACTTTATGTACCTGGGATCAAGAAGAATCTCTTGTCTGTATCCGCACTTGCTAGACTTGGACTTGTAGTCAAATTTGTGGATGACGGATGTACAGTTCATGATCTCAGTTTCGGTGATGAAATTCTTGCATCTGGGTTTTTGTGCCATGGGCTGTATAAGCTCACTTTGTATGACAAGTGTGGACAAAATTTTGCAAATGTTGTTGCAGATTCAAGGGCTATTTCAGATGCAAAACTTTGGCATGCACGTTTTGGTCATCTGAATTTTGCCAGATTGCTGCGTTTGCAGAAATCTGATATGGTTGCTTCTTTGCCGCCTCTTGAAGCACATGTCAAACATGTTTGTGAAGGCTGTATTTTGGGTAAGATGCAGCGTTCTAAGTTTCCAAAGGATGGTTCAGTTCGGGCCACATGCAAGTTGCAGCTTTTGCATAGTGATGTTTGTGGACCCATGCAAACTCCGTCCTTGGGCAATTACCTGTACTTCGTGACTTTCATTGATGATTACTCCAGGCATGCATGGGTATTTTCCCTTAAAGCGAAGTCCGAAGTTTTTATGTGCTTCAAACAATTTCTGGCTATGGCTGAAAATGTCTCGAAATGTACTATGGGCACCCTCCGTTCCGATCGAGGGGGGGAGTATATGTCTCATGAATTTAATGCATTTCTGGCTAGTCGTGGGATAAAACACCAATGTACAGTGCCTTATACACCTCAACAAAATGGTGTTGCTGAGAGGAAAAACACATCACTGACGAAAATGGCACGATGTATGGTCAAAAGTCAAGCTTTACCGCATTCTTTTTGGCTTGAGGCCATCATGTGTGCCACTTATGTACTTAACAGGTGTCATACAAAAGCTTTGCAGTCTATTACTCCATATGAAGCATGGCATGATAGAAAGCCTTCTATTGAGCACATGCGTGTTTTTGGCTATTTGGCATATGCTTTGGTGCCACAAGTGCAGCGCAGAAAATTGGATGATAAGGCTGTCAAATGTTTTTTTTTTTGTTATAGTCCTGAAAGCAAAGGTTACAGGTTGTATCATCCGCAAACAAAACGTATTCTGGTTTCTCGGGATGTAGTGTTTGTGGAAGATTCTGTTCAGCCCTTACTGTCATGTACTAGAGACAGTAATGTAAGCTCACAGGACATTTATGACACTTTGTTGCCTCTTTTCAGTGGTGGAAATACGAATGTAAGTTCCAATGAGGCAAATGTACAGCCTATGGGGGTTTCTGAAAATGTTCTAGATCAGCCTATTACTGATGCAGATGTACATGATGTACTTGATGAGGAAACGGCTGAAAATGAGCAGGCTAGAGGTATGCCAAAATGGCTGGTGCACACTTTGCGTGACAGTAAATTGGATGCACCTTTGTCTAGTCGTACTCGTTCAGGCTCTCGCCATGCATCTTATGCATTAGCTTGTTATGCTTTGGCTGTGTCTAGCTTACATGATGTTGAGGAGCCTCTGACTTTTGATGAAGCACAAAATGCAAAAAATTGGATGGCTGCCATGCAATCAGAATATGATGCACTTATAGAAAATGACACATGGACTTTATGTGATTTGCCTCCTGCTGGCAAAAAGGCCATTGGTACGAAGTGGGTTTACAAGTTGAAACGCAAGCCGGATGGTGAGATCGATCGCCATAAGGCTCGACTTGTTGCAAAAGGTTATGCATAGCAAAAAGGCATAGACTATGAAGAGACTTTTGCTCCCACTTGTCGTATGAGTACTGTGCGTTTTGTATAAACATTGGCAGCTCATTTTGGTTGGGATGTACATCAATCAGACATTGTTACTGCTTTCTTGAATGGTGACATATTTGAGGAAGTTCATGTAACGTAGCCTCACGGTTTTGTCATAAAAGGACAAGAGGACAAAGTGTGCAGATGTAAGAAGGCTTTGTATGGGTTGAAGCAATCTCCTCGTGCTTGGTATGAGAAAGCTGACACTCACTTGGTTAAACGAGGCTTTCGTAATAGTCCAACAGAAAGCACATTGTATGTAAAGCGTGAGGGTGATGTACTTCTCATTGTGGTTCTTTATGTTGATGATTGGCTGATCACTGGACCGAATGAGAGACATATTGCTGAATTTAAGGCTGATTTGAATGCTACTTTCAAGATGAAAGATTTGGGGCTATTGCATCATTATTTGGGTATACAGTTTAAGCAGTGTGATGGTGGTATTGCCTTGTGTCAGAAAAGTTACATAGAGACATTGCTATGTAAGTTTGGACTTGAGGATTGCAAACCTATTTCCACTCCCATGGAAACAGGTTTGAAGTTGAGTCTACATGATGCTGGTGATCCTGCTGATGTCACTCTTTACCAAACTGCTATTGGCTGCCTCATTTATGTATGCAACACGAGGCCGGATATTCAGTTTGCAGTCTCACAGGTCAGCAGATTTATGCATAGCCCAGGGTCTAAGCATTGGCAGGCTATCAAGAGGATTTTCCGCTACCTTAGTGGCACTTTACATCTTGGCTTGTTTTATCCCAAGGGGGGATCATTGCCGCCAGACTTACATGCTTTTTCGGACTCAGATTGGGCTGGTTGTTTTGACACGCGAGTGTCCACAAGTGGTTTTTGTTTCATGCTTGGCAGTTCATGTATATCATGGTTGAGGAAGAAGCAACCTACTGTGGCCACTTCGAGTTGTGAGGCTGAGTACAGGGCAGTCTTCACAGCTACGGTTGAGTGTGTATGGCTCAGACGCCTTATGGCTGATTTGGGTGTTGGACAGGACACTGCCAACACTATCTACACTAACAGTCAAAGCGCATTGGCAGTTGCGAGGAACCCAGTTTTTCATGCTCGCACAAAGCACATTGAGGTGCATTACCACTATGTCATGGAGAGGCTCTCAGCAGGAGAGATCAGCTTGGCTTATGTGCCAACACAGGACAACCTTGCAGATCTTTTCACAAAGGCATTGTCTCGTGAGAAGCTTGAAGCTTTCCGCAAAGCTTTGGGCTTACTCCCCTTTGTGGACTGATCATGTCCTCAGGGCATGGCACTTCCCTTTACTCATGTGCCAGCTCTCGTTCACCGCATCACTCCAGGGGGGATTTGTTACCATATACATGTGGTAGTGATGTGTGTGAACACACTAGGACCGCTGGGGCATTTTTTCCCTCTTTAGGAGGTTTTTTCCCCCGTGCATTGTATATACGCCCATCACTCTAGGGCTATCAATCTTTCCATTGCACACTAAGTAACACACTCTCTATTGTGTGCCTTGAGCTTCCTTCGTCTTCTCCAAGCTGTGTGTGTTTCTCTGCAACCCTAATTCCAGCAGTATCATGATACTAAAACATTGAGAAAATCAAGTCTCAAACATTGTTGTCTAGATGCATTAATGTGGGATGTGAGTATAGCTTGACAAAAGCAGAGTAGCCGGTGTGACTAGGTACCCGCAAAGGTGCATGCGGATGCATGTGAGAGTGGGTGAGTTATGAAGAGAGAAAATGGAAGTGACAAGAGAGAAAGACAAAGAGGACATGGGAAAGGGTGAGGAAATCTAGGAGATTGTGGGAAGTTATTGAGGAGTTACTACAAATGGAGCATGGAGGTGAGTAAAGTGGGGCTAGTGTGTGCAAGGGGAGATTTATGTGGGGTGTGCACAAGGGGGTTTTTGTGTGAGAAACGATTAGTAGAGAAAAACAAAACCCTTAGGAAATGTGTAGGTTTACTAGGCCCAATGAGATTGATTCATCTTACGACAAATAGAATTTTTTTGCATAATGGGAGAATATTTTAAACTAGCCTGCCTATCACTAATATGAATTCTTTCTTTTTTTTGTTGGCCATAAAGGATTGTACAATAACACTCAAGCTCCGGACTAGCCTTGAGGGGCCATAAGATACACCAAGGAGCTCTATAATCCCAAACTTAGGAAAGCTACTACACAATATTTCTTACGTGGTGCTACCTAGTTGTGAGCACGATGACGTGGATTGCTTGATTCCACTCATTGGATTTTTTCCTTTTTCCAATGGATACGATCACTCCCTGGGCCTTCTTGGATAATCTTAATGAAGCTAGCTCTTGAGAGGTCGTTTTTTGAAGACTCGCCAGTTGATAGCCCTCCAGACTTGCTTAAAGTAGCGAAAGCAAAAAAATTGTGTGCAAATTAAAAGAGCTTGGTTATTTACAATCTTCCCTCCCAAGAATAGATCGTTCTTGACAAAGCCAATATTTCGGGTCTTTTGTATCCATTTGCAAATTTTGCCCGCAAGGCCTCTAATTGTCGAGCACTCCTTGAGTAAGTGAGGGGGATCTTCACTTGTCGCTTTGCACCTCGAGCATCTATCTAAGCCAATCCCTTTGGCTAGAACCTTTACACTGATTGGCATAGCATCCCATAGCACTTTCCGCATGAATATCTTCATCGCATGGGTCCACTGGGTTCCCAAATGTTGCTTACTATCAACACCCATCTAGATTTTGGCCATTGCTTACTCCATTATTTGTTGAGAGGGGAAAAACAATCACACTTGAGGGTTAGGATGAGGTAGATATCCTTCGTTTGGGACTTAAATAATTGTCTATTTTTGGACTACTACCAGGCTAGGCTTTCCACTCGAATTCAGACACGCAAATAGGCATCAAAATATTTTTCAACCCTTCAATGACATTATTGATCATCACTCTTTCAATTCCATTGAGATGAAATTGGGTGTCAAATGGTCTGCTTCTTTCCATCTCGTGCTACTGCTATCCCAAACTTGGACCACATGTCGGAGTCCTTTGTTGTTGAACTTTCCAAAAATTTCTCTCCAAAATGGGTTCAATAATTTGCTTCCTACTTTAGATAGCCATGTGGACCAATGTGTTATGGAGATTTGGAATATCTAGCTACCTCCAACCATTCTAGAGCCTCCGTTGCTCTAGGACTTTTCTATACCAGCTCACACATGGTGCCTCCCAAGCTCAGGTTTGTCCACCGAGGTGCCAACAAGTTGAATCCCTAACTCCTTCCATTGACCACCTTGAGGACAAAGCTTCACCTTGCCAATCATTTCCCCTGTCATAATGGCCCATGCCTGGTCTTGTTTTGTGATTGAGACCATAAATTTGGCACATTACGCCTCTGCGTGAATTACAAGGTTGAGGATCCTAATACCACCTTGCTCCTTGGGTCTTTCACAATAATCTTTTCACATGTTTCAAGAATTCTTTTCAATTGTATCTAGCTTTTTTGAGGAGTGGACCAATGAAAGACATGCGTGGGATCATAAACAAACTAATCACCCTCACCCTACTCTCGAAGGGAAGGAGCACATGTTCCCACTTTGGCATCTTGCTCCTCACTTTGTCCAAGATCCATTGGAACATTTTCTTGCGAGTGATATCAACCCCAAGAGTGGGTGAAGATCAACAATCTCTCATGTCCATTCGGCTGGATCAAATGATTTATATTAGAAATTATCACTCTGATATGAAATCTTAACAATACATCGTAAATAGACTATGAGATTGGCTGTATTCTCAATTCTTTATACGAAATTTTTGTGCCTTGAATGAAAATTGCCTTCGCCTTTGTCAACCCATTGTCGCCTCCTCCGTCTCCTTCGGTGCTACACGATAGCTACTCTGCGGCTCTCTCACCCACTCTGCACCTCCCCCAACTCTCAGCAATCATGCCACATAGACATCGCTCGTCAGCAAGAGCCCCCAAGTTGCAAGCTCTTCGTCCTATGTCCGCTGTTGCTCTCTCCCATGGGCATCTCTGACAATTTGTCATCGCTGCTATGGTGCAACAGCTCTCATTGTCGGTGGCAGCGATAGCTTGTCTACAAATAGCCACCACTTGGCATCCTCTCTCGTCGTCTGTAGCCACCACCTTCACTTTTCCTTCATGATGCGTGCGCATGCACGTGCGCCTCCCACCTCACCTGTTCGAAGCCATTTCACTTCGTGCACATCTTGCTAGATACTAGCCAAACAAATTGACCCAAAATCATTGGAAATTTGTTAGTATGTTGCTACGATTTTGAACTAATTTGCTTAGCAAGAATCTCAGCAAATGCTCATCTCTTTCAAGGGATGAGATCTTAAGTAACCCATTAATGGCGAATCACCGATCCCTTATGCAAGAAAAAATTCTCCCCTCAACGTAACGAGAAAGAGAATAATTTCTCTTGTATGGCATGCCAAAGACTTTGGAAAGTGAATTTAGACATTCCTACTCTTAATTCATAAGCTTCCCTTGTTGTATTTCACTCTTGCATGCTCTTAGGATTTTTATTTGGGCATCGATGATGACAATGAGTGCTTTGAATCTCTTATGGTCTTCTCAAAAATTAAAAGAAATTGGATGTTTTGATCTATTTTGTTGGGTTAGGGTATTCAAAATGCATACTCATTACTTGGGAAAGAAGAACCCAAGATCACAGGCACAAAGTATGGTACAGATGCTAATATACAAAGATAGATTGACAAAATGATGGGCATGCAAAGGTAAGGGAGAAAGTGACTTGAATGTCTTTATGTCCACACAAAAAACATGATAATAAATTAGGAGTGAGAAGTAAATAAAATATTTTATTTATATGTTGAAAAATGCAAATCTGAATGGGCTATGATCAACCGATAAGCTTCAACTTGTTTACACACAAAGCATGTGTTGGCACATAATGCTCTCATGATAGTCCCTCTCCTAACATACTAAATTACATAATGTGCCTCAATTTCCTTAGTGTAAGCATGCAACTACCAAAATGAGATTTGACTATTACTGATGTTAATGCTGGCAAAACCAGCATCGAGATTAGCCAAAAAAATCATTATGTCAAATGCACTCGATTATAACCGTACAGTTCGATTCACAAATGGCCTCTTGTGTGCAATAGATACCAACCATGAGACAATGCCCACAAGAAAACACATAAGTTTCATAGAAACTCGGCCAATCCATGTCAAATTTTATGTTGCAATGATTTTCCCTTGGCAAAACAAAGCAATGTCTTGATAAACTTTGTAGTACACAAAGATGTAATAGGCATGGATCAGAAATCCCAAAATGTGCATTAATTTTATCCTTTGAATTACCAGTATATATCTCTTTGGACTATTCATCAACATGTCATTCACCAAAAAGAAAACAACAACCTTAAATTAGAGCCTCATGCTTGATATATAAGCTACCTTCTTGTACCTTACTACCCAAGCAAGGTAGAAATTTCTTTTGGTATTCAATCCTGGCACAAGTTCCATAACTTTTCTGTAGTGCATGCCCTACATAATATATCACATACAAGAGATATCCTACCAACACATTCACCAGTTAACAAACACCCACAGCAGGTCAGTCCAATTGAGTTACTCTTGGTGCACCCAGTTAATATTTGCAAAGGACATTGTTGCGATAAGCTCCCTACTTTTAGCTACTCTGTGTGTATGCTGCACATCCATGTATACACCACCCATGTGTGTCCATATAGCATCCACGTGCGTAGCCAAAGCATTCTAAAAAAATCTTTGGATGGCATGAGATTCCTCTCCCTCTATCAATAAAAGAGGCCTATGTATCTCTCATCCGAATAGAAAAACTAAGTGTTCTTCCATATTTTGTTGAGTATTGTATAGATTTGTCGATCTACATTCTCTTTCACTCTTTCTCTCACTAGTCATGGCTTTCTTGTGCTATAGTCCACCGTAGCCACTTCTCATAGACATCCACTATCCTTGCTTTGGCAATTCATGGCATGAGGTACTCTGTCAAGGCTTGTGAGTGAGTCATAATCCACCATATAATGTCAAGTGGAGACCCAATCCCTACATGGAATTTGTATCCAGTTTGTAGTTAAGTACCCAATGCAAATATCCAATCGATATTGGGGTTATGATTTAAGGAGAGGAAATCCCATGATTACCCTACCGCACTGCCTAACAATGGCGACCCCTTCTTGGCACCTTGCTACGAAGGTTTCTCTTGGCATATCTCAAGCATTGCAACAACTTATCAGTAGACAATTTTAGCGTTTGAATTCACCAACATGCTGATTTATAATAAAGACTATATCATTAGATGATTGTTTCTAGGATCCATCAGGCAAGTGCATTCAAACATGCCATCCATGCAAAAATCAAAATCAAACACTAACTGTGACGGCAAGTTGTGCTTATATGGCATGCATTTGTCATTTCGATTTTTCCTGAAGGTGTCCTACCAATTGTCTACAATAAAAAGGAATTGAGAAGTCCTTGCTTGACAAGGATGAGACAGAGGAAAAGCCCTCGATGGGTGAGGATTAGCACCATCATTGTTGGGGCAATCAAGAGTAGCAATCTTAGCCTCCACCATCCCCTTGATGTTGGGCATTGGTCATTGTGGGTTGCCTATGCCGTCCTTGGGGTATTCCACATCCTCATACCATTTTTGTGAGGGTAAGAAATTTTTGTAGGGATGTGCTTCTGGTCGATCATAATAAAAGAAAGGTGCAACCTATGGTGATATAAGGAATGCTAGGTGGATGCAAGATAGAGTGGGCTAGTTTGTAGGTTAGATAGAAGCTTGATGTGCTAGGGACCCCAACTTGAAGCTAACCAAAGCTGTGTGTGTGTGTGTGTGTGTGTGTGTGTGTGTGTGTGTGTTAGAGAGAGAGAGAGAGAGAGAGAGAGAGAGAGAGAGAGAGAGAGGAGGGAGGGTGAAAGAGAGAAAAATGATGCTCACGAGTAAGGGAAGGGATGGTGGAGGGAGAGCTTGGGAAATCTTGATGACTTTGATGATGCTCCAAAGTGCTAGATTTGGGGTCTTTTCTATGGGATATGGGAGGGGGGGGGGGGGGGGTTTATTATGATCCAAGAGTGAGAGTGTGCAAAGAAAATCTCAACCTTCCCCCCATGTGAGAGAAAATATTAGGCTATGCTAGTTCTAGAGAGAGAGAGAGAGAGAGATTGAGATTAAAGAGGGATGAAGATGTGAGAGATAGGAGAGAGAATTTTTAATCTCTATTCCTAAAATAATCAAGTATCTAACGATGAGGCCAATCACTAGAGTGGGAGATGGACCTGTTTGTTGTTGATCCTAGACATTATAGGGATAATCCCAAGAGATCTCAAAGGTTTCTCTACCAAGAATGGAAGAGAAGGCCTTGTTATTTAACAGCCAATTAGGAAAACCAATCTTTTATGCTTGGTGTCTTTTGGCTTTACTTGTTTTCACTTCTCTTCACAATACATAATGGGACACATATGTATATGTATTATATATATATATATATATATATATAAGGGGAGAGAGAGAGAGAGAGAGAGAGAGAGGAGGGGGAAGGGGGGGGGGGGGGGGGGGGGGGGGGTTTGTTGATGGGATGGAGCTACAATGTCAACCACCCCTCCTCTCCCCTTAATTTCTTAGAAAATCATTTTTTATAAAGTGGGAGGGGCATTTCTCACATCTAAAAACGATGCCCACAAAATGCAGTCTTTGGCTTCTTATACCAGCACAGAGAATCGACTTAAAAGCATACAAATCTCTTTAAAATAAAAAATGTTGATTGGCATTTTTAACTTATGAAAGATTTTCATGACAAAGTTGATATACCATGACTATTATTATAATGGTTGTAAATCATCTTCACAAAAGGAACAATGATGAGATATAGGTCTGAATATGAATCTTTTATCTCTTGAGACACATAGGCTCTTATATGAATCTTTTATCTCTTGAGACACATAGGCTCTTATATGGATCTTTTATCTCTTGAGACACATAGGCTCTTACCAAGATGCATTGGACTTCTGTCAATGGACTTCTATCAAATGTAGCAAGGTATTTAGGAACAAGACGTGATCAAATGGTTCCTAAAGTATGATTTAGGAACAAGACACGATGAAATGAAGTACATGATTTAAATCTTGTTTGGCTACAAAGAATACTCCCAAATTGCAAGAATTTAGCACCTCTTGGCCTACTTCGGTGTATGAAAAAAAACAGTAATTTTAGCTTTGTAACCAAAACTCAGCACATAGATAATGTAGAGAGTAATTGAGAGATAGAGAGACAAGGGTTAGGGATGGCATTCAGAGAGATGGAGAGGTGGAAATCCTCCCCTACACGGTATTGGCCCATTTGGTATTTCTTTCACTTATGTAAAGAGTTATAGTAGCTCATGAGAGATTGCACCTTGATTTTGTGGGAGCATACAAAGAGAAAGATTGTTCAAGCAGTCCTTACACTTGGCTAAATCAACCCTTTAAATAGAGATGTGTGTAAATTTACACAAATTCTAAGTGCCAAGTGTCTGTACTTTCTTCTTTTGCTTGAGCCTTTGATGGGTTGTTTTAAACTAGTGGTCGATTCTTCTCTTGTGTGTGTGATTTTACTGGTACCTGTCATGCTTGAACTACCCTTCACTAGGGTCTTGTGGTAGTTGTTATGCTTGAAGTGAAACCTCACTAGGGTTTCCTAGTAGTTGCTATGCCTGAAATATAATCTCCCATGCAAGGACTCCAGTTGCTTTGCATGAATTGTAATCTCCCCCGAAAGGACTCCATTTTTTTTGCATGGAATGTAACTATCAACCAATTGACTTGCATGGACTTCTACTTGCCATGCATGGGCTCCAGTTGACTTGAATGGATTGCTACATATCTTGCATGGCCTTCAATTGACTTGAAAGGACTACCATGCATGGACCATCCGAGTGTCTACCTACCCTGCATGCTCTTCCAGTTGTTTTGCATAGAATGTCACTATCATGCATGGACTCCAATGGACTTGGATGGAGTGCTACTTGCCATGCATGGACTCTAGTTGACTTGAACGGATTGCTACATATCATGCATGGCCTTCAATTGACTTGAAAGGACTCCTACCTAGCATGCATGGACCATCCGAGTGTCTACCTACCCTGCATGCTCTTCTAGATGCTAAATGCAAGTATCCTTGCTCATTTCTGATCATTCCTTGCTAGTCTATGGGTCACCCTACATGGTCTGCCAATTTACCTTCTTCAAGGCACCCTACACAAGTCAAGCACTTGTAGCTTCACAAGCACCAAAATTTTCGACAGATCTCATGTAGGTTCTCAAGTGATTCCTACAAAATCAAAAAGTATATCAATGCATTAAACACTTGTAGATATTCAGCCCTATCCATGGCTATGGGCTAAATCATTGACATTTGCAAATCAACCTTGCAATGGCCAAAACTGGTGGCATTCCCTCTCCTTAAAAGATGAGTAATTGTCCTTAATTACACCTACATAAAACTTAGAATAAGAGTAACCATGGCTTACGAACATGTATACAAATCATTGTGCCAATGCGTCCCTACACAATATGGCCTACACACCATAATGCAATCATTAACACATATACTATCAAAATAGATACTAGTCACATTTCACATCCATGTTGGTCTAACTTTTCACATTGGATTTAGCATGGTGATCCAACATTTCACATTGGATTTTACCTCTTAGTCCAACCTTTCACATTAGGCTCATCCACAGGTCAGTCACTAGCCATCACACCTTGGTTCCACTTTTCACATCAAACCCATCTAGGTGTACCAATGGACTAGTTATCCAAAGAGTATGCTACAAACTTACATCCCTCATAGAAGTCCCACGAGCAGAGTATTGCCAGCTCGTGTTAAAACTAACACAAAAGTGACTACTATGTTCTCAGGTTGGTCAATCTATTGACAAGGATGGTGAAGTGTGCTTCTTTACGCATCAGGCACTGCATCAACTACTGAAACGACTCGATCAAGATTTTTCTAAAGAAGCTACAAAAACAAAGGTCTAAAGGCATGGATACCAAACCTGAGGGTTATCTATCGATTCACTCTCCACATCCCCAACTCACACTTGGCCCACCTTCATATAATTTGGAAGGATCTACCATTTTACATTTTTTGTAATCTTGTAGATACTGCCAAGTGTATCACCACTAAGTATCTAAAGATGAGTTACTTGATCTTTCATGATCCTTCTTTTCAAAACAAAACAAGAGTTCTTCACTAGTATGTATCTATTGCTTTCACCAATAGAAACCACTTTGTCAGGAAAACATGACCCCATAGAGGTCTTGATGTATCTTTGCACATACTTTCATTAACTTTGAATTGTTGATCTGGATACAACTAGATTGACTAGTCCTGGAGCTTAGCAATCTATATAAATGTCTTAAAACTCTATAGCTTTTGATCATAACCTTTAAGGGTATCTTCCTCTTCAAGTAGCATTTGGTTCCATTCTAAGAGAGCATCTACTTCAAAGGATAGTTTCAACCACGTAGATGGGAAAAATTCACCCCATGTTTTTGGAACTTGGCCCTACAACAAAAGTGTTGACCACCACTATCGAGCATTCCCCTTCAAGAAAAGGGAAGCGTTCTAATCTTGTAGGCTTCTATGAGATTTCCCCAAGAAAGCTTCTGTCAAACTATTGTATGAAGGCAAAGGCCTTATGTTCATCCTTGGAGCCATGAAAAGTGTCAAACTTGACACTCTAGCTTCCTCCCTTGTAGTCTTTTTGGGCATCCCATTATATAAGTTATGCGAACACGTTGTTTGATTCAACCTCTCTCTCATCTTTACTGTCAAGAGACTCTTTATGTCCATATGGCTCCATCATTGTCTTTGACCTGGATCTCCACTCCCTCATAATTCTCCTCCTGCTGATTGTTATTGATCTCCCTTGAATTCTCTAATACTGCTGAAAGTAAGATGTTGGATTTCTTGTAGAAGAGAAATCAACTCTACTTGCAATACCATTGTGATCAACTTGCCTACTACCCATGCGGTAGGGGATAACAAAACAATAAATTTCAGCTTTGTAAACCAAAATTTTATCACATAGATAATGTCGATATAAGACATAGTAAGTGAGAGATAGAGAGACTGAGAGATAGGGATGGGATTGAGAGAGGTGGAGTTCCTCCTCTATGCAATATTGGCCCTTGAATAGGTGGCCCTTTTGGTATTTCTTTTACTTATGTAAAGAGTTCTAGTGCATGAGAGATTGCGCCTTGATTCTATGAGAGCAAGCCAAGAGAGGGATTGTACTAGGAGTTCTTACAATCAACGCCTTAAATAGAGATATGTGTGTGTTTACATAGATTCTAAGTGCCAAGTGTGTACACTTTTTGCTTTTGTTCAATCCTTTGATAGGTGGTTTTGGACATGGGGCTAGTTCTTCTCCTTTATGTGTGGTTGCTTAGTACCTGCCATGCTTGAACTACCCTTCACTAGGGTCATCTGTAGTTGTTATGCTTGAACTACAACCTCACTAGGGTCACTAGTAGTGCTATGCTTGAATTTCAACCTCCCATGCAAGGTAGACTACCACCTGCCATGCATGGACTTCAGGTGACTTGCATGGACATGTAGTTGCCATACATGGACTTCGATTGAATTATGCATGGACTTGAATTGACTTGCATGGAATCCATTAAACTTGCATGGACCATTCGAGTGTCCAACTACCCTGCATGCTCTGCCAGATCCTAGGCGCCAATATGGGTCACCTTGCATGATCTACTAATTTCCCTTCTCCAAGGTGCCTTGCATAGGTCATGCACTTGTAGCTTCAAAAGCAATAAAATCTCCCGCAATTTCTCAAATGATTATTGCAAAATCAAGAGCCATGTCAATGCATTCAATGCTCAAAAATACTCAACCCTATCCATGGCTATAGGCCAAATCAATGACAATTGATCAGTCCTGCGATGGATAAAATTTGTGATATTCAATCTATTGATGGATTGACCTTGTGTGCCAGAGTCCAAATCACATTGAATTTGGCAAGGAACCTATGTAACATATACAAAACACTATGGATGCGTTGCAAAAAGTTCATCGTTGCTAGGCATATTTTGGATACGGTGTGTTCCTAAATTCATTATCTTATAAACTCTTGGATGTGATCTATTCACAGTTCACGAATAAGGAGTCTTGGACATAGTGTGGTCTCCATTTTATCTTTTTGTATGAGGCAATCAATGCTCAAGATGGCATAATTTTTGTGTCGATGGTTGTAAATCTGAGGTGTATCATTTGAGGTGGGGGACAACCACATGCACTTCACCACCCAACTGTCCTATATATAATCCCTTTGCCTGCTTCATATAGACCTCTTAACCAAATGTTAGCCTTGGCCCTTAGCCTAGCCCTTGGTCTGACATTACTCCCCCTTGGAGAAGCATGTTTGTCCTCGAACCACAAAAGTGTGACATCTTTGTAAGAACACTAATGTTTTCCACAATGGCACCCCTCACAGGTCTAGACATCCATCTGATCGATACATGATTCAATAGGAGGTCCAATGAAACCAATAAAAACATCTTGATTTTCCACATTGTTCTTCCTTAGAAATTGTTTGTGTAACCTATTTATATCTTACATAATATGTAGAATCTTATTTATAACTCACTTCAGTATTTGTAATGAGTTACCACAATTAAGAGGTGTCTAAATGAATAGCCAGGTGGGTCGATATCATAAACTCCTTCCACAATATGTATTGGCATGGATACGTCACAATTCAACACTTATATCCCAAAATTGCCAATTTGTCAAATCTATGTGCCATTGCCCTTGATCTTAAATCAATGGGTAGTACTTTGGCATGGAGTAGAAGCCTTGCTTCTTGTTAAGTCTCTCAAAGCACTTTTCTTTGCACAAAAAGAAATCTTATCCAAAGTAAAGGTTTAAACACACAAAAAGAAGAACTTGAAATTGTCCAACCTTATCACCCCTCTGTGGCCAGTTTTCTTGAAATTCATAAATAAATTCTTGCTTGAGAGTGAATTTCAATCTACTTTTGTTGTTTGTGCTTGAATCTGGATCATAGCCATGTATGCTGATAAATTGAGAGTTGTTCAATGTACCATGCATTCCCTCTTGGCCTGGTTCATACTGACCCCCAATGAAATATCACTCAGATATGTTGCAAGGCCTCCCAAGTTGTATGTTGGTATCATATTCCAAAATTTGGAATCTTCTATGCAATATGCCTAAAATAAAACATAAGGACATTGTAAGAATAAAACATAATGAAGTTTTTGTGCTCATAGCTGACGAATGCTCATGGGCCGACATACATATGTCATGGAAAAATAAAATCAACCTTGTTGAGCTTTCATAGAAAATCGACCTTGTCAAATCATACATTTATTGAGAATCATAAAAGTACCTTAGATTTCCCAATGTTGAAATGACATAGCTTAGGAACTACCTAACTTCATTTGATTGAAAATCCTTTCTTGATCCAAGTAACTTTTGCTTGCCTAGGTGGCGAATTGCTTGAATGACCACCCTTGGCATTGGAACTTGTATCATGACAATTGATCAACTCAAGCACAAAAAAACTTTGTCTAGGATTCATGCCCTAGAAACTATCCAAACCCAAAACTAGGAGATGAAGAAAGAGAGAATCATTCTAGCTTCCTAAAGTGTAAAAAATAGTCGGCCCTATTGAGCATCTTTGTCTCCCTCAGCAAGCAAAGGCATGATAGAAAGAGCTCTGCCTTGCGAGCAAGAAATTTTGCCTCATCTTACCTTACTACAATTGGATGTCATTACCAACTATTGTCAATTATTCTTGACTGCTTTGGAGTAAGATCTTTCACTTGAGATTATGAAACCTTACTAGTCGTCCTTGCCTTTGTATGACACAGCTTAGAATAAGGTATGACTTTGTGGCCCAGCTTTGGGTCCTCCTATTGCTGGTAGCCACTCATGCCCGTTCAACCTAGAATATTTTATCAAAATGTAAAATTCAAAACCCTTTTGATACATCCTTTCAATCGCAAGAAAGCCCCAATTGTTACAAATCATTTGCTTGTACAAATCTTCCAAGAAGTTGCACTTTGTTAAACTTAAGCCCTCGTACAAGCTAAATTTGATGCCAAACTTTATCCACCGCCATAGTCAAATTACAAGATTTGGCCCTGGTATTTCATGAAAATCCAGGCCGAATGAAGCATGCTCCAACACAGATGAGATCCAGAAATTAATGGAACACAATCAGCCATGAACATGAAAGAAAGCAACAGTTTTAGCTCTCATTTGGCTGAATTCAATAATGTCTTTTTACAGCTTATTTCCAAGGGTCTTAACTTTTGATGATGAGATGAAGGGTTGGCTTCGGAATTTGAAGCATAGAGTTGATTTTTTTAACGCTGACAGCATAGTTGAATGGCGCTACATAAACAACCAGGTATCGCTGGCCACTTTGAAGCGCTACAGAAGAGGCATCGTAAGCTACAACAAAAAAAAGCACTATTGAGAGAGAGAAAGTCTACAAGTAGAAAGGGAGCAAGGTGAAGATGTGTGTTACACACACACACACACACACTCAGATTCGACAAGAGAGAGGGAGGAACGAGACGCGAGACTAGAGAGAGAAGGTTCTCTCTTGGTATCCGCATCGAAAAGAGAGAGAAGGGGCTGATTTCAGAACGAATACAGATAAGCACGTCCCTCTTCTCACACACCCGGCACTACTCTCGACGATGATCTCGACTTCGGCATTCTCGACATCGTGTTTTTTCTCAATCTCAGCGTCTTCAGCATCGGTTTCGGTGGTTGAGAGAGAGAGAGAGAGAGAGAGAGGAGAAGAAGAAGAAGAGAATTTTGACATCGTAGGAAACTATCCCAAGAGACCTTAAGATCTAACCGACAAGGAGAGTTGAACTCTTAGACATCTTATTCGAGAGGGATATGTCATAACCAATCTACCACACTTGGGTGATACAAAGGGTATACCATTTTTCTCTTCTTATTGCATGTGCACACACACACACACACCCCAGAAGAATCTACAATATTTTAAAAAAAAACTACAATATCACATCTACGAACGAATAAATTTTGAATTATGAGGTGAGAACCAAAATATGGAGAAATTCAATGTAAATGCCATCTGTACCTAGAGTATTTGAAACCAGGGTTCTTTCTAACACCCTCTTTCTTGACGAATCTGAACTCATCGCTTCTTCCAAAGCCAAAAATCTACTTTCGATTACAATGGAGGCACAATAAATATAAACTAACATAATATTGCGGAAGGGAGAGCCCTTTACAGGTGTCGAAATCTGCCACATGAAAGCTAAACTCTAAAACTAAGAGAAGCCCCTGTGCACACGATATGTGCACACGATAAAGAGGGAGAAAGAAAAAGAGAGAGAGAGAGAGAGAGAGAGGCCGCCTTCGCGGTACTAGTAGAAATAAAAGCAAAAGAACAAGCCGAAATGAAGAAAGGGTAGGAATCCCTCTCACAAATGAGAGACGAAGATTTTCTAGAGTTTTGCGAGAAACAACTTTTCAAGATAACAAAGCGGATTTCCTGGTTAGCAAGAAGCCCTAGCTAACATAACGTACTGAGTTCACTTCAACTCTAAAATACAAGAAGCATGACCATGTCCTTTCCCTTTCGTATCTCGTATACACACTCCAGATGCCTCAATTTGATGGATACAAAACGATCTTCAAGTCGATTGCACTACTAAACCCAGCGTATGCCACCACCCACATGCAATCTCCCTGGCACAACTTCCTTCCAATGGAACTTCTACAGGAGAACTTCGGTCCACAGCATCACCTTGGCCAAGCTTTAAAAACCAAAAACAAAAGCTCTACTCATACTAGACCAAAATTTGACTTCCAAGAAGACAGTATTCTTTCCCATGACATTATTTAAAAAAGAGATTCTGAACAGTTCAAAATAATTATGCAAAAGAAAAGCCATTTGAATTATAATCTTCAGTGTTTCTATAACAAAGGCAATGTTATGATGACGTTCATCATAAGAAAGGCAATGTTAAGAAACGCAATCACATTGATACCATTTCTTGGTGTCAATGCCTTGATAGCTTCAAAGCTCTCTGCATTTCTCTATGACCCATTTAGACTCAACACTTTCGTCCACAGAAAGAAATAAAGGGAGGCATAGGACTTTGAAATGGTATTTACAAGGCACTCCTGTATCTCTGCCATTGCAAGCGCTAGAGAAGTTCTTTACCCATGCAGTGGCATAAATGGAAAACACCCTACTTCAAAAACAAAATTCACTTTTGCGTTTAGGGTGACCATTCATCAGTCAGTTTGTTAAGCCATATCTAGGATAACAGAATGCCTGACACTGCCACTAGTTCAGTCGTATGAAATCAAATAACACAACAAACCTCTAGAAAAATATCTGTCAGTTCAGTGAAAACAAATAACACGATAAAACAAATAACACGATAAACCTCTGCTCTCGAGAAACTAGAACTCATGAGAAGTATACCTGTCCATATTTGTTCCAGCCCCAGCAAAATATCCTGCCAGTATCTAAAGCGTCCAACAAAACCAAGCAGGGTAAGACTGCTTCCAAAAACTTTCAACTTCTGAAAAAGTCCAATTAGCACTAGCTCATTACTGCAATTTTGGGCAAAGTCTTTCACTAACCTGTAGAAATTGCGCTATGACGAGCACCACAGGAGACAGATGTTGCATGCACATTTTCGAGAGCAGGAGTGTCCAAAAGGCGAGGAAGAAGCTGGATAAAACAACAATCATATCTTTGCACAAGCCTCAAGCCGGGGAGTGCTGAACTTTAAGAAAACCCTTGGACAAATCACATGCAAGAAACCACAAAAAATACCTCAGCTTGATCGCTTCCTGTTCCAAGTTGACCAAATTGATTGCCCCCAAAAGAATATACATCTCCTGATTCAGTAATACACACAGTATGCCACAAACCAGCCGCAACAGCCTTGACTGGCAAGCCTCCTAAGGAAGACACATAACAAGGACTAACTTCATCATCTGTACTACCCTGACCACACTGCAAAACCGCAACACACCACTGTACTGATCATGAAATGTACGTGAACTGGCAAAGTACGAATGCCAGCATTACAAGTAATGGCCAGATTCAGAACGTGTAGTTTTAGAAGAAACCAGTAACCGTTGACAAGTCCAAGTTCGACTCCGGACAACACCTAAACATTACACTTGTTGAGAAACATGAGTACTGTGAAATCTCTGAAAGATTCGTGGTACCAGTAACTAACGCACCCAAAAGGTGGCTAGCAACACATACTAAAACAATCGATCTTAAAACTCTCGACACACTCAAAAAGTAGGCACACTACTCTTTGAGCCACTACCCACGTGAGTCCCCAACAATCCCCCAACCTCTACCAAACAAAGATTGCAATTTGGCTTGCCAGTACCTGACTTTGAACAGCAGTTTGTAAAACATCGCATCAATGTGACACTCTTCCAGCTTGAAACTTCAAAATCTTCAAAATCTACCCTTGCACAAAAAAGAACCTTGCAGCTTGGAACAAATGTGTTATCCATTCAATCTCATAAGACTACACAAGATTCTCACAATGACCACCTAGGGTCCAAATCAATGAGAAAATTTAGGATTGTTTATAAAATTGTAAAAAACCAAATTCGAGAGGCCTGGAGGCCCCGTGGTATATGATACTTGCAGAGGCAACATACAGCAGCAGCCTGAGATGAACCTGGAGGCATCGTAGTAATCTCAGCACCAGTGTGCCCCTTTAAAAGGCCTCGGTCATGTCAGGTTCTGCTGCTGCATCTCTACATAACCTGCTAAGAACATTCATTTGTCACAGTTCCAAAGAGCTTCGAGAATAGGAGAGAACATCATGTAGCAAGTTGGATTATGTGAAAAGCAGAACACGAGAAACAAATGAACATGTACCGAGAGAGAGGCGTAGTAAAACCTGAACTTTGTTGAAACTCCTCTAGCGCATGACCCTCAGGGGAAAAACAGTCAAAACAAGAAAAGAAACTGAGGTGTGATACTACCAAGAAGCCAAACAGCTCTGCTAAATCTTACATCCCCTTACACTCTCTACTCCTAGAGAAGGCGTGATTGTCAAAAAAGAATATCCTACAGACATAGCCGCAAAGCAGGACTTATACCTCTAAAACATATAGCAATTAGAACCTCATTGTCATTACCTACAGTTACTTTAACCTTTCACGCTTGGCATACCATAAGTCAATTCCTCAGATAACTTTCAACTTCAAGAGCACAGCACATTGATAAAGTTGATCCGCATACCTGACCATATAGTCCCCAGCCAAACGTCAGTAACGCTCCAGCATCTGTAGCAGACAAAAAGAAAAACTTTGAGCATAGCCAACTGCAGAAAATGGCCAACTAAATTTCTTTCTGGGGGCGAAGGGCGAACGGCAGGGAAAAGAAAGGGGAAGGGGGGGGGGGGGGAAGGGGGGGGGAAGGGGCATGTTGTTCCTAACCGAACAATCCCAAACAATCCTTTTAAGTAGAAATCTCACCGTTCAAATTTAGCTGTAATATTTCATCGTTTTTATATCATTTTCATCTGGATTACAAACCCATGGCCATGAATGGTGGGCAGTCCATGCAACAAATTACAAGTCATAAAATAGTGCGACCTTGATCACAAATGTAGAGCAATGAATGGTGATCGGTCCATGAAACAAAAGCAGAGCCTCATAAGTAATGAAGAAGGTGTGGACTTTTGGGGATAGCTCGTTTTCCTCCGTTGGATAACGCATTCCAACATAAGATTGATTCTTTGTTCCAATTGAAGTAGGGCAATCATCTGATAAAGTGTTACATTAATCGCAAAACCACTAGGCATCCACCTCAAGTTTCAACAATGAGCGATTTGTAACGATCAAGAATAGGCTCTGTATAGTTGTCACCTAGTGTTTCCATGTCTCAAACATCTCCATCGAGATGCTCATTCAAGACAATAGTAGGGTAGCCTTACGACGCGTTTTGAATCTGTTGCTAAATTGGCTTTTATCTAAAGGAAAAATCATTCTAAAATGAATTATGGAATTTTAAGTGAGGTTTTTTCTCACTAGAGACATCCGAGTACATATATTTCTAGTGCATTATTCAAAGTGATGATGGGAGCACTATGAACGGGAATATCCATAAGGCCACCAAGAACAGGTACTTCCGATGCGTCACATCGAATGGGTGACAAGGAGCATCGGGAAAAAGTATTCGACCATCCGAGAACAAACATCTATGATGCGTCATGGGATGGGTGATATAGAGCATTGAGAAGGAGATTGTACCGTAAATTTCGTGAGAAAGACTAGGTGATGGCTATTCCTGATTTGCCACATGGTGGGTGACCGGGGCATCGGAGAGGGAATTATCCATAGTCGGGAGGAAATTCGAAACGGTGTTAGATTTGTGCACAAGAATGAGCAAGCACTTGAATGAAGATGGGTTCAAAGGAAACTTTGAAGAAAAACAGATGCTTTCTAAACAAGCGGGTTGCTTTTCCATAAAGAGGTTTATGTTAGCATTGCATCTATGCATGAGATTGCATCCACGAACGCCTGGGTTGTGAGAGCGTAAGCATTGTTTTCAGCTTATAAGGTCTTACTGAGTTTTTAGCAGGTTCACACTATTTTTAAGAAAGGCCAGCTGCCTAACCAGCCAGAAACCAGTGCCCCCTCTCTCTTTATCTTCCTGGCAGCCCACGATGTCACAAAGTGATGACATGGCATGACCTAAGGGACGGACTCCGGAAAAGAGGGGTCAAAACCCTACTGAAAGATGCAAAAGAAGTTGTACCAACTTGCAGAACCTATCCGAGAGGCCTAAAATTAAAAGTCATCAATTTTATAAGTTGTTCCAACTTATGGGGCCCTATCCAATGGGGCCTAAGGGACACAAGGCTAAAAAGTAGCATGGAGGGCTGATGATGTGGCAGTTGTACTGACGCCCGCGAATCGCGCTAATGATGTGGTAGGCCGTACAGATCTCTGCAATGTGCACTGCTCCTGTACGGATTTTTGCAAATCGCGTTGGCTGCTCCTAGCGCTAACTTTTGGGCCAATATGCTTTTAGATTTGAAGCTTTTCATGTATACTGCTTTTGGAAGGCCTAGGGCCTATAAATTGAGTGACAAGCCCTCAGTCCCGGGCACGGGACACATGAGCTTGGAAGCACTGCTGAGAAGAGGACCCTCGGACATTGTATGTTGTGAAGAATTAACAATAAAGAAATACCGAAAGCGGCGCCAATCTCTGGGGGCATCTCTTTGGGCGCAGAATTATGATGTGCCGTGTCATCTTTCTCGGTTCTTTCAGTCTTCTCACGTGTGTTGTGGTAGATTCTCAACTTAGAGTGTCCAAGTCTGTTACAGTGGCATCAGAGCTCAGTCTTCTATAAAGGATCCGATCCCTTTACTCACAGCACACATGGATCCAGTGGACGAATCCCACAAGAAGAAAATTGTGGTACTCCACCACTCTGGTTCGGGAGAGAATAGTGAAGATTCCAATGGACATCATCCATCTTCGGAAGGTTCGGAAGAGTACGCGCCATCTCCACCTACTGAGTGCGAAAGGATGGAGAAGCAACATCAACCTGCAAAGGTTGACGCTTGTGCCTAGCAGATGCTTCAATACTCGAAGGATCCTCAAAATGCGAAATTTTTTGTCAAGCACCCGCTTGACGAGATGCATTCCAGATGGCGCACCTCCATTTGTTCACCTCTGAAGTTGGCCTTGAAGAAGATGACTACACCAAGGACTCCCGCTCAAAAGGTGTACTCAAAAATGAATTCGAGGAAGCAGTAGAACGTCAACAAGCTCATGAAGACCAAGACGTGGCCAAGGAAACAAAGTCGAGCAAACGACTAACCAGCCTAATTGGGTCGAAGATCTACTTTTGAGAATGCCAAGAAGGCAAAGAAACGTGTGACGTCCAATTCATCCTCATCCGAGAAAGATCCAAAGATCTCGGAAGTATTTTGATGGTTCAGACAAGGATTCTTCTTCCTCGGATAGTTTAGATACTGCTGAACCGATGTTTTCAACAAAGAGGAAGCACTTTTATAGAGCCAACCAATATAATTTTCTCGAGAACAAGGGCAAGAAGCCCAAGGAATTTGAGGAGGGTGGGCAAGCAATAAAGTTAGATACTTTTTCTCGTTTTAAGGATACCCACAAGGCCCTCGCTTTTATCCAACAGTTTGACATCACGTACTCCAGAGGACGCTATTGAAAGCGTTCCAAGGTCCGGAGGACGGCATCTTACCTCAAGGGAAACGCACAAACCCGGTGGTCTACCCTGCTTCTACGGAGGGAGGCACCAACGAAGTGGCTTCAGTTCAAGCGAGTTTTTACTTCCTCGTGGCTACTCAAGAATATGAAGGCGATGTGATCACAGCTTGAAATCATTTGAGGATGACCAAGGAAGACACACTAGATACTTACTGTCAAAGATTTTGAAACACTTTCTTACCGGCCTCTTCTTTCAAGAAAATCACGTGCAGGCAATAGATAGAGCGATTTTGTTGTGGTTTACCTAAGGAGATATGGCATTATTGTCTACTGCAGAAGTCCAAGTTCATGCAAGTCCAAGTTCATGCAACAACTGATGGGACACGCAAAGCAAAGGTTTGCAATGCATGGGGACACTCTTATGTACCCTACAGATAGATTGGTCACAGTTCGGACCAGACAAGATATGAACAACAATAACCAAAGAAAGGGAAAGCAGCAGAAAAAGAAACCTTCAGGCTCTCGATTGTCAGCGAAGCAACGCACCGAACACTTCAGAGAGGTAAATGTTACCATTGTGGGGAACAAGGGCATGTGTTTACCAGGTGCCCAAACAAAGCACCAAAAGAACAATCAGAGGACAAACTAAAGAGTTCTAAAGCAACGGAGGACAGAGCAAAGAAAGGAAAGACAAAAAGCACAACTGGTAGTTGATTTTGTGGGGTCCGACCGTGAATAAATGGATGAAAGTACGAAGCTTTATAGGGCGTGGGGCAAAGTACAAGATCAAGATGCCCTTATCTTCTTCGATAGAGGAGCCAAGGCAAACTTCATTTCCACTGAATTCGACAGGATGTTGCCATTACACCTGTCATAGACAAACTTCGGTTGCATTGTCAGGGGTATCTAGGACCCGAGGACTTTACATCATGCCCTTGGAGGGGTGTGACGGGAATCCCTTGGTTCCATAAGAACAATGTGGTGGTCGATTACAAGGCGAGAAAAGAAACTTTGACGAATGAAAAGAGTAGAGATATAGTTCTTGATGTAAAATTGAAGGGCGGGATAGTCCCACTTGTATCGGCTTCGACCATTTTTAGATTAATGAGATCCAGTCTATTTGTTTACTCGATCTTCTTACATGAGATAGATAACAAGAAAATGTGCGTATGAGGAGAGTGACCTCCTCAGCGTCTTGAAGACCACACAAATCATTTGATTCCGGGCAATACGCCACTGAACCGGCAACCTTACAAGATAAGCAGAGCTCAAAACGAAGAAATTATGAACGAAGTGAAAGAACTCTTAGAGAATGGTCTCATTCAACCCAGTATATCACCTTGCTATTCGCCAGTGTTGTTGGTTTTAAAGAAAGATGGATCTTAGAGAATGTGCATTGACTACATGGTTCTCAATAAAATCGTAATCAAGAACACATTTCCAATACACAAGATCGATGATATACTGGACAGGTTACAGGATTCTACTTGTTTCAATAGAACAACCTAAAAAGTGGCTATCATCAGATCAGGATTGCTCCTGGAGATGTATACAAGACCACATTCACAAAGTCCTTTGGATTGTACGAGTATTAGGTGATGCCTTTTGGTCTCAAAAATTGTAACAAACTTGGACACCCCAACTCAAGCTTCTACCACGACACAATAGAGATTCACTTCAAAACAGTCCACAAGAGACGACACGGCCCGATATAGTTATGTGCCAAGGGATATTGGCCCCAAAGATTGACGCCCCTTTCAATATTTATTTTTATATTTGTGAGCAAAGTACAATGAGCCCGCGGGTGCTCGCTACAGATGCTCTGGGAAGTGAGCCCTCTTGGGTCACTTATAAAGGTTTTACAAGGGTTGCTAAAAGCAAATTCCCAAACGCATTAAACTTCAAAAAATGTCTCCCAAAAGCTAGCGCTGCCAAAAGCAGCCAGCAAAAATCAAAGAAATCTCAGAATTTCGTACAGTCTTGCCACGTCAACATGCTTTTCGCTTCTTATAAATGGCACCTAAGCCCCTTGACAAAGGTTCATAAGTTGGACACGCCACGTCATCAATTTGTGATATACCCCCCTCTTGAAAGATTTATAATCGCCCTTGATTACGCCTACAAAACAGACAAAGGCCATAAATTGTCTTAGTAGACACTTAATGTTAGTACCAACGACTAGGCACAATGTAACAGACTTGGACACTCCAAGTCAAGAATCAATCGCGACAGCACCAAATAACCACTTCAAAACAATTCACAGACCACAATAGATTTGCACTGGCCCGGTGGAGTTCCGTGCCTAGAGATATTGGCCCCAAAGACTAGCGCCCCTTTCGGTATTTCTTTATGTATTAAATCAATGTCAAAGTACAAGAGCAGTTAAGGTTTCACTCTCAGACTCTGCGTCCACATGCTCTGAGAAGTTAGCCCTAAACCACCAATATATAGGTTACAAGGGATGCCAAAAAGCTTAAAAATCAAAAGCAGTTTCTCTCTCTCTCTCAATGAGAACAAAATAAAGCTAATTCTCTCTCTTTCTCTTCTCAATTTCTCTTGCGTAGCCAAAAAGCTGCTCAAATTGCGTAGCTTGCTTTTTTTCCAGCCTCCGCAAATTCCGGGAATCCGTACCTGCTGCCACGTGGCATGGCCGCCTAATTTTAGGGTTTCTAGCCATTTTAGAGTTTCAGCCAGCAATCAGGGTTAGGGTTTACAAAAATTAGGGTTTCTAGCAAAATTAGGGTTTCTAGTAGAAATTAGGGTTTGCAGGATTTTTGGGGTTTCTGTTGTCAGTAGCCACGTCATCACTTTGTGACAAACCACCTTTTTCTTGCCCTTTCCGAAGCTTTGTTTCTTGCTTCGCTTTTTACCTTTTCTATCTTCTTCGCTCGAACCTGAAGAGCTAGAAGAACTCTAAGATGAAGAAGAAGAAGAACTAGGTACTCCTTCAAATCGAACATGCTTCTTCCGTTTCTTTGCCTTGTCAAAAGACGACTGACGACCCAAATATCCCGGGAAGTCGATGCTTTTCTTCCGCTTTTTGCCGTGCTTTTTGGTTTCTTTTGCACGTCAAAAAGCTGAGCAATCCGTGCATCAACCACCTCTTCTAATTCCTTCTCTGAATATTTCTTGTGAGCAGAAGGTTTCTTGAGAGTGGGTGTAGTGGTTTTCTGCCACTGCTCATGCACTTCTTGAAAAGAAGTCTCGCTCATATATTTTGCAAATTTTGGGTCCTTCGAAAAATTGAGCATCATCTTCGTTGCATCACTGATCAACTGGCGACGCTCCATCTCTCGCCGCTCCGCCTGAGTAGGCCGAGGCGGGCCATACTCTCTGCCGGAATCTTCGTTGTGATCCCTGCCCGTATCTCCAGATGCAGAGGGAGTCGACTGATCCTTGCGTGAAGCCATAGGTGCCGCAGAAAAAAAATTGGGGATCGGATTTCTTGTAGAAGAGAAATCGGCCGTGCTCTGATACCACTGTAACAAACTTGGATACTCCAAGTCAAGAATCAACCGCGACAGCACCAAATAACCACTTCAAAACAATTCACAGATCACAATAGATTTGCATTGGCCCGGCGAAGTTCCATGCCTAGAGATATTGGCCCCAAAGACTGGCGCCCCTTTCGGTATTTCTTTTTATATTAATCAGTTCAAAGTACAAGAGAGTGGGTCGGGATTCACTCTCAGACTCTGCGTCCAGATGCTCTGAGAAGTGAGGCCCTCACCACTAATTTAAAGGTTACAAGGGATGCCCAAAAGCAGAGCCCCAAAAGCTTCAAATCAAAAGCAATTGCTCTCTCTCTCTCTCACAGAGAGTCAAAACTTGAAAGCAAAAGCATTCTCTCTCTCTTTCCCATTGCGTAGAGAAAAAGCAAAATTTGTATCGCTCATCATTTTATAAAATAAATATAAAAAAAATTAATTTAAAAAATCCAGCCCTCGCCATTTCCGGAAATTAGGGTTTTTGGCAGAAATTAGGGTTTGCAAGGATTTTAGGGTTTCTTGCAAAAATTAGGGTTTCTGATGTCCGCCACGTCATCACTTTCTGAAATACCCCCCTCTTGAAAGCATTGTAATCGACCGCGATTACGCCTGCAAAACCAACAAAAGCCATAAACCGTCTGAGCAGAAACTGACTGTTAGTACTTACGTACTAGGAACACACATCTAGCACATGTACAAAATCGACAGTCACATCACACGACATCAGAGGACATCACATGACATTCAACGTTCATTCGGATCTTAGACCATGATTTATCGGCAGTGTAGCTAGCAATCACATCTAGGTCCAATCGGGACCTCATCGATGTCCGATTGACTAACCCCTATTGCAACCATGTCTATTCGTGATCAATCAGACCAAAATGCTGCATGCACTCAAAAGAAGTCAAGAACAAATCAGTATCATTATCAGGAATTCCATTTGATAAAGTCATCCAACAGAATACTGTCAGCTCTCAGTATTTCTGAAGCTCAAAGAGACATCAGTGACTTTAGTATCAAAATCAAGGCATTTGTTGACAAAGGAGCGGAGTAACTCCCCTCTTGTGCATCCCAATGCACCAGATCTTCGGCCAAGCTGAATTTTTGGGTTCCGTTTGGAGTAGACCATGCTAAACCAAAACATCGAGGTAAAGTTTCACAATCCGAGGAGTATCTGCTAGGTCCTCCTCCTCCATCCACTTCGCATCAAATGCAGGATGGTTCTTGAACTTAACCAAGAATTGCCTTTGGACTTTACCTTTCTTCGTATCCGTATGTGCCAACATCTGTTCAGGGACAAGGGTCTCCTCGTTTTCTTCCATTGCACGTTGCTCATCTGGCTCCCCATCATCAGGCACATCACCATTAACAGGTTTCAAGAGACTCACATGCAATGCATTGTGAATCCTCCAAGTATCTGGCAGTTTCAATCGGAAGGAGACATCATTTATCTTTTCAGTAATCTGGAAAGGTCCGTAGTATCGTATACTAAGCTTTGGAAAAAGCCTCTTCTTTCCCTTTTTCTTTCTTAGGCGTGCCTTCTGAAAACCTAAGAGCACCCAATCATCCTCCTTCAGTTTCAAGTCGCGACGATGGCGATCCGCTCGCTTTTTCTTTCTGTCGTTCTTGAGACTTTATCGTCGTCTTTATCATTTTGTTCTTTCTATGCCTTTTTAGGGCACTTCGCGGAGATATGTCCATGTTCCCCGCATCCAAAGCACTTCCCCCCTCTGATGAAGCGAGCTCTCTCCTCAGGAGTAAGCTTGGGTCAAGCATCCTTTTTCTCTGGGTTGCTCTTTTTCTTTCTACTTTCATTCCGAGAAGTCTGTTCGGCTCATTGTGTCATGGCCTCATATGTGGGGTAGGTCAGACTGCCAGAGTGAAAGGCAAAGCCCCGCTTCGCATGACTCATCAACTCCTGAATAGAAGCTGACTTCTGTTCCAAGCAGTGATCTCAGATCTCTGTAGGTAGACCCAAGGTAAACCGCTCAATCTGTTTTCTGAACGAGATCTTCTTGAATGAAGAGGCGAGTAGAAAAGAGCTCCAGAATCTTTCACAGTTAGCATTGATTGAATCTCTCTTGGTCATCTGTCACAAAGTGATGACGTGGCGGACAACAGAAACCCTAATTTCTGCCAGAAACCCTAAACTTTCTGCAAACCCTAATTTTTACCAAAAACCCTAATTTCCGGAAATCGCGGAGACGGATTATTAAAAAAATATATTTTTCTTTTTTTTTTTTTTGGAAAATGATGAGCGACGCGAATTTTGCTTTTGCTTTTTTTTTATAAAAAAAAGAGAAAAGACTCTCTAAGAGAGAGAGAGAACTGATGCTTTTGATTTTAAAAGCTTTTGGGGCTCTGCTTTTGGGCATCCCTTATAACCTTTAAATTAGTGGTGAGGGCCTCACTTCTCAGAGCATCTGGACGCAGAGTCTGAAAGTGAAACCCTAACCGCTCTCTTGTACTTTGATGATTGATTAATACAAAAAGAAATACCGAAAGGGGCGCCAGTCTTTGGGGCCAATATCTCTAGGCACGGAACTCCGCCGGGCCAGTGCAAATCTATTGTGATCTGTGAATTGTTTTGAAGTGGTTATTTGGTGCTGTCGCGGTTGATTCTTGACTTGGAGTGTCCAAGTTTGTTACAGTGGTATCAGAGCACAGCCGATTTCTCTTCTATGGGAAATCCAATCCCCGAATTTTTTTCCGCAGCACCTATGGCTTCAGGCAATGATCAGTCGACTCCCTCTGCATCTGGAGATGCGGGCTGGGATCACAACGAAGATTCAGGCAGAGAGTATGGCCCGCCTTGGCCTACTTAGGCGAAGCGGCGAGAGATAGAGCGTCGCGAGTTGATCAGCGATGCAATAAAGATGATACTCAATTTTGCAAAGGATTCGAAGATGGCAAAATATATGAACCAGACCTCTTTGGAAGAGGTACAGATGGAGTGGCAGAGAACCACAACACCACTCCCGAAACCTGCTCTCAAGAAACCTTCTGCCTCCAAGAAATATACGGAGAAGGAACTGGAGAACATGGTTGATGCACGGATTGCTCAGCTTTTTGACACGCAAAAGAAAGCCAAAAAGCACGGCAAAAAGCAGAAGAAAGGCACTGACTTCCCGGGATATTTGGGTCGTCGGTCGACATTTGACAAGGCAAAGAAATTGAAGAAGCGCGTCAAGTTTGAAGACCTACCCAGTTCTTCTTCTTCTTCTTCTGACAGTTCTTCTAGCTCCTCGGATTCGAGCGAAGAAGACAGAAAAGGTAAAAAGCGAAGCAAGAAGCAACGCTTTGGAAAGGGCAAGAGAAAGGCAAAGAAGGCTAAATCCCGCCCAAAGACTGACAGTTCTACTGAGGACTCGTCTACAGACAGCTCAGATTCCGATGACGGAAAGTTTTATGCGAACTAGAAGAATTTTTACAAAGCCAACCAGTATGACTTTCTCGAAGATAAAAGCAAGAAAGTCCGAGAGTTTAAGGAAGGTGGCCACTCGATCAAGTTTGATACTTTTCAGGAGACTCAGATGCTTCGAAGGCTGTGTCTTTGACATCGCTTTCGCGGGAGGACGCTATTCAGAGCACTCCAAGATTCGGAGAGCTGCCTCTTACTTTAAGGGGAATGCTCGTACTTGGTGGTCCACGCTTCTATTAAGCAAGACTGTGCCAGTTACATGGCTGAAATTCAAGAGGCTTTTTATTTCTTCTTGGTTGACTCAAGAGTTTGAGCGAGATATTCGAGCTGCTTGGAACCATCTCCGGATGACCAAGAGCGATACAGTGAATTCTTATTGTGAAAGATTCTGGAGCTCTTTTCTACCCGCCTCTTCATTCAAGAAGATCTCATTCAGAGAACCGATTGAGCGGTTTACCTTGGGTCTACCTACAGAGATCCGAGATCACTGCTTGGATCAGAAGTCAGCTTCTATTCAGGAGTTGATGAGTCATGCGAAGCGGGGCTTTGCCATTCACTCTGGCAGTCTCACCTACCCCACAGATGAGGCCATGACACAACGAGCCGAACAGACTTCTGGGAATGAAAGTAGAATGAAAAAGAGCAACCCAGAGAAAAAAAAGGATGCACGACCCAAGCTTACTCCTGAGGAGAGAGCTCGCTTCATCAGAGAGGGGAAGTGCTTTGGATGTGGGGAACATGGACATATTTCCGCGAAGTGCCCTGATAAGGCACAGAAAGAACAGAATGATAAAGACGACGACAGGTCTGAGAGTTCGAGAGCAGCTGAGGAATGTGGCAGAAAAGGCGACTGCCTTTCAGACATTGAAAGAGAAATTCACTACAGGACCAGATTTGACTTTGCCGGACTTGCAGAAGTCATTTGAAGTATTTTGTGATGCTTGTGGTCGTAGTCTGGGTGCGGTCTTGATGCAAGAAGGCCATGTCATAGCTTACGAGAGCCGTTTGTTCTCTAGGCCGGAGATGACAGCACAGATCTATGGGAAAGAGCTTTTGGCGGTTATCCACGCTCTTACTCAGTGGCGGCATTACCTACTCGAAGCGGATTTTACTGTCTTTACAGACCATCAGAGTTTGCGCTACTTCTTGTCACAGAAGCAGCTTTCGGAAAAGCACATGCGGTGGGTGAACATCTTGTCACAGTTCCACTTCCAGATTGTCCATGTGCAGGGACAGAAGAATGTGGTGGCAAATGCTTTGTCTCGGAAGCCGTTGGTTCTGGCTATTCCCGCGATACATCATAGGAGCTTCGAGGATATGGTCGATCAGTATGCCACAGATACAGATTTTGCAGATATTTTCACACGGATACGGGATGGGGAGACAGTAGCGGGATACTCCCTTCGGGAAGGCTACTTGATGAAAAAGACTATGTTGTGCGTTACACAGCCGTTGAGAGAAAAGGTTATGACTGATTGCCACTGTCCACCTTTTATGGGTCACCGCGGCATTGCTACCACCATGAAGGGGGTACAGAGATACTTCTTTGGGCCGAGACTCAAAAAGGATGTGGAAGAGTTTGTGCGCAGTTGCTTGGTATGCCAGAAGGTCAAGTTTGACAGGCATAAGGCACAGGGATTGTTACAGCCTTTACCCACCCACCCCTGGGAAAGTATTGCAATGGATTTCATTTTTGATCTCCCGAGAGCACAGAATGATCCCGATTACATGGCACGTCTAAGACGATTGTCTCCAACAGAGACCCCAGATTTATGAGTTTGTTTTGGAAAGCAATTTGGGAGAACATTGGCACGCAGTTGCAGTTCTCGTCATCGTTCCACTTGCAGACTGACGGGCAATTTGAGATTGCCAATTCAGTGATTTTAGATTTATTGAAGTCTTGTATCTCGGATCAGAAGACTAAATGGGAAAAGAACTTACCTTTGGTGGAATTTGCCTACAATAACACGATACACTCTTCGACGGGGAAGACGCCATGTGAGCGTGAAGCCATAGGTGCCGCGGGAAAAAAATTGGGGATCGGATTTCTTGTAGAAGAGAAATCGGCCGTGCTCTGATACCACTGTAACAGACTTGGACACTCCAAGTCAAGAATCAACCGCGACAGCACCAAATAACCACTTCAAAACAATTCACAGATCACAATAGATTTGCATTGGCCCGGCGAAGTTCCGTGCCTAGAGATATTGGTCCCAAAGACTGGCGCCCCTTTCGGTATTTCTTTTTATATTAATCAGTTCAAAGTACAAGAGAGTGGGTCGGGATTCACTCTCAGACTCTGCGTCCAGATGCTCTGAGAAGTGAGGCCCTCACCACTAATTTAAAGGTTACAAGGGATGCCCAAAAGCAGAGCCCCAAAAGCTTCAAATCAAAAGCAATTGCTCTCTCTCTCTCTCACAGAGAGTCAAAACTTGAAAGCAAAAGCATTCTCTCTCTCTTTCTCATTGCGTAGAGAAAAAGCAAAATTTGCGTCGCTCATCATTTTATAAAATAAATATTAAAAAAAATTAATTTAAAAAAAAACCAACCTCCACGATTTTCGGTAATTAGGGTTTTTGGCAGAAATTAGGATTTGCACGGATTTTAGGGTTTCTGGCAAAAATTAGGGTTTCTGCTGTCCGCCACGTTACCACTTTGTGACATACCCCCCTCTTGAAAGCATTGTAATCGACCGCGATTACGCTTGCAAAACCAACAAAAGCCATAAACCGTCTTAGCAGACACTGACTGTTAGTACCTACGCACTAGGAATACACATCTAGCACATGTACCAAATCGACAGTCACATCACAGGACATCACATGACATTCAACATTCATTCGGATCTTAGACCGTGATTTATCGGCAATGTAGCTAGCAATCACATCTAGGTCCAATCGGGACCTTATCGATGTCCGATTTACTAACCTTATTGCAACCATGTCTATTCAAGATCAATCAGACCAAAATGCTGCAGTCATTTCATCTATCAGTTCCTGCACTCAAAAGAAGTCAAGAACAAATCAGAATCATAATCGGGAATTCCATTTCATAAAGTCATCCAGCAGAATACTGTCAGCTCTCAGTATCCCTGAAGCTCAAAGAGACATCAGTGACTTTAGTATCAAAATCAAGGCATCTGTTGACAAAGGAGTGGAGTGACTCCCCTCTTGTGCATCCCACTGCACCAGATCTTTGGCCAAGCTGAATTCAGGGTTCCGTTTGGAATAGACTATGCTAAACCAAAAGCATCTAGATAAAGTTTCACAATCCGAGGAGTATCTGCTAGGTCCTCCTCCTCCATCCACTTCGCATCCAATGCAGGATAGTTCTTGAACTTAACCAAGAACCGCCTTCGGACTTTACCTTTATTCTTCGTATCCTTATGTGCCAGAATTTGTTCAGGAACAAGGATCTCCTCGGTTTCTTTCACTTTGGGTTGCTCATCGGGCTACCCATCATCAGGCACATCACCCTTAAAAGGTTTCAATTGTGAATCCTCCAAGTATCTGGCAGTTTCAATCTGAAGGAGACATCATTTATCTTTTCAGTGATCTGGAAAAATCCGTAGTATAGCATACTAAGCTTTGGAAAAAGCCTCTCCTTTTCCTTTTTCTTTCTTAAGCGCGCCTTCTCAAAACATAAGAGCACCCAATCATCCTCCTTTAAATTCAAGTCGCGACGATGGCGATCTGCCGCCTTTTTCTGTCGTTCTTGAGACTTCTGCAAAGTCTCGCGAACCTTGGCAAAAGCCGTATCGAAATCTCGCGTATATTCATCCGCTTCAAAGATCTTATCTTTCGTGCTTAGGAAGGGTGGAACCTTCGCAGCACCTTCAACAATCTCAAATGGCGCCTTCCCTGTCGAAGAGTGTATCGTGTTATTGTAGGCAAATTCCACCAAAGGTAAGTACTTTTCCCATTGAATCTTCTGATCAGAGATATAAGACTTCAATAAATCTAGAACCACTGAATTTGCAATCTCAGATTGCCCATCAGTCTGCGGGTGGAACGATGACGAGAACTGCAACCGCGTGCCCATGTTCTCCCAAATTGCCTTTCAAAACAAACTCATAAATCTGGGGTCTCTGTCGGAGACAATCGTCTCAGGCATGCCATGTAATCGGAAAATCATCGTGATCATTCTGTGCTCTCGGGAGATCAAAATTGACTAAATGGGGAGCATTCATGTATTTGGTTATGCCGTTTGGTCTATGCAATGCTCCAGCTGTCACAAGACGGGCACCACGTGCCAATAGAAAAGAACAGACTGAATAGAATTTTAGCACTTCAATAACAACTGACCTGAAAGAGAGAGACGACACGCGACACGAAGTGGCGGAATTCCACCCCAGAGAGTATTGGCTCCAAACCTTGGCGCCCCTTTCGGTATTTCTTTATATTGCATCAACACAATATAAGCCACTACTCCACGCTTTGCACCTTCACCAAGAGGAAGCATGCCAGAGAATGAACCCTAACCATATATTTAAATGCCCTTGGCCTGAAAAGCAGTTACAGTGAAAAACGCCTTCAAAACTCAAAAGCTTCTGGTCCAAAAGCAATGTCAAAAAGCTGTCAACACCAATTTATGAAAATCCGTACAGTCCTGCCACGTCAGCACCGCCAACGTGAAAAGCGGAAATCCGTACAGTTCTGCCCAGTCAACGAAATTTTCGAAAATCTCTGTACAACTGCCACGTCATCAGCTACCACGCAAAACTGTCAGTGTGTGTGTGGGTCCTGCTTTATTTTAATCCTTTAAGTCACTTGGGGCCCCATCGGACGGAGTCTCCATAAGTTAGTAGGACTTCTTCTTCTGTTACTTGTTCTTCTTAGGGTTTAGGCCCTCGGCCACCATATGTAAGTTGGCCCTATTCTTCAGGGCTTTGACACGTCAACAGTTTGTGACATCTCCCCTTCTTGAAAGAGAGTAATCGTCCGCGATTACAGCATATCTGCAAAACAACTCATGTTAGCTCAAAAATTTTCAAGAGACATTCCGAGGGAGAATCAGTTTGCTGTTTTTGTTAAGGAGTTAGCTTCTCCTTTCGGCTCTTTTGATCAAGGAGTTAGCTTCTACTTTCGTCCACATCGGAACTCTTGATATTCCGGCGTAGTAAAATTAGCCATCACACCCAAACCGTACTGATCTTCCACGGGTGTCTTGATGCAATAAAATTACATACCCAGGCAATCTCATCCACTTAGGAATATTCAGTGGTTGGCACATCACAATGCAAAACAAATGCTCACATATGCATGTTACAAGACATAGAAACATAAAGTCACCGATGAACACTCCTCCCGCATAACCTAACAAGGTCCGAGCCGGGAGATATTCAACGACTCTCTCATCACTCCTCCCGCATAACCTAAAGGTCCGGGCCGAGAGATATAGAGGCCTTTTACAACCAAACGCCCACCAGACCGCAGCCTGCGTCGTTTGGAGGTGATGAGAGTAACCGCTACTCAGACTTCTTAATACTCCTCCCACATAACCATCCAGGTCCGGGCCGGGAGTCAAAAACAACACTTTTCAATCATCATTTCTCATTACTCCACTGGGGAGTAAAATCACCAATCATTGAAACCAGTATTAAAACCAGAGTCAAACATCTCAAATAAGCACCAAAACAAGTTCAAAACAGATACTTTCCATTTCAAACAAATTTTCAAACAATACTTTCTAGCTATAAAGAAAAACAAATAGAGAGTTCATTCGAGGTTTTGTTTGGAAAACCTAACTTTGAGGACAACTGGCTTGTCCTTCTGCATCACGGTGATGGTTCAATTCTGAACCTAGAGAGTTGCATCATTCTTATCGTGCCAAGGCATACCCAAGAGAACATCGCAATTGCCCAACTTCATTTTGTGGAAATCAGCTTTTCCATGATAATCTTGAATAGTCACTAGAAGAGCACCAATGAGCGGTACTACTTTCTGAGTTTGCCTCGTGGCTAGCTCAGCTTCAATTTCTCCACCCTTTGTATCATAATCAAAGTGCATCTGCTTTAAAAATTCTGGATGGATGAAGTTCTCTGTAGCTCCGGGATCAAAGAAAATAAGGGCTTTGAAGCCATTGACTTTGCCATATGCTCGACACAATTCATTTGTACTCTCTCAAGGCGTATGCCATAAATATCAGGAACTAGTTCAATAGCAGATCTAGCTCTCTTAGCAGGAGGTGGCGCTGGGGTTCTGTTGACCGTTGGTGCGGGCGTCGGCTCCTCTGGTCTATCAGTGCCTTTGGGACAATTAGAATGATTATGCCCTCTTTGAAAGCATCCAAGCATCGGCCTTCTTGTAGTAAGGTGTCTCATTGTTGAGGCGTTAAACGAGGCCTTTGCGGTTGATTTTCACGAGACTGTCAAGAATTTGTTCATTGTTGCAAAGAGTTGTGGTTAGTGGCCAGAGATTCTTCTGTGGTAAACTCTAGCTTTCCCTTCATCAGTTTGTAGCCGACCGCGGCATGGTCCATGAGTTCTTGCATGGTAGAGACTTGCTTGGATAGACAATATTCCTACAATGGTGATGGTAGTCCAATGGTGTATCGCTCGCATTGGGCTTCCAAGGAAACAAATCTAAAGAAGGACACCGGAAGGTACACGTCGAGAAACCTTTGGTTATATTCATCCATGGTTTCGGTGGCAAGCATTCTCAAGTTGCCCCACTCTACCAAAATCCGGACTTCAAACATAGAAGTAATGTAACTACGTGCAAAAATTGTCTTGAAAGCTTGCCAGGTCGTTGGAGCATGCGGTTGTGTCGCGATTGAACTCCACCATTGCATAGCATTATCTTTAAGAAATCCCACTCCTCGAGAAATCTTGGATTTTTCTGTATAGTTCCCTAGAGCATAAATGTTGTCGAATTGCTGCAAGAACTACAATGCTTTCTTGCGATCTTTCACCCCGGAAAAAGTGAAAAATTTGACTGTCGGGCCGCCATCTTTGAAATCTTTGGGTTGGTTAGGCGTATATCCCGGGTATGGATAATAAGGGTATCCATATGGGCTCCAACCATTGTAGCTTGGTGGCGGCGGTGGTGGTGGAGGTGGGGGCAATGGAGGTGGCAAAGGCGGCTGTACTGGATCAGGGTTAGATGGCTGCACCATATTCTTGAAAACTCCCCCGATCGGAACAGACGGTTGAGAAGGTTGCCGGTTGGAAGCTCTTGTACTTTTTGATGCCAGAGGAGGAGGTAGCACCTGGGGCATCAAAGGGGGTAACATGTGGTTCAAAAATTGTTGAAAACTTTGCAGCATCGAAAGATTCTGCTGAGGATGCCGCGAAATAATGTCGTGAAGTTCGTTGAGCAGAAACTGCAAATATTATGTTGAATCCATGAATTCCAAGTCTTGGGTTCTTTATGGCTTATGCCCTGTAAGACAGAGCGATGAAGACGGGTGCGCGTCCGATGCGCAATGAAGTAAGGGTGGGAGTGGCTAATAAGTCCGGGAGCGGGACCCAAAGAACTTCAAGTAAAATTCCAATAGCTCTGTCTGCTCTTTTGTAGGACCGGTATGCTTTCAGAAAAGCACACGCCTGATGCTCTAATACCACTGTCACAAGACGGGCACCACGAGCCAATAGAAAAGAACAGACTGAACAGACTTTTAGCACTTCAATAACAACTGACCTGAAAGAGAGAGAGACGACACACGACACGGAGTGGCGGAATTCCACCCCAGAGAGTATTGGCCCCAAACCTTGGCGCCCCTTTCAGTATTTCTTTATATTGCATCAACACAATATAAGCCAGTACTCGACGCTTTGCACCTTCTCCAGGAGGAAGCATGCCAGAGAATAAGCCCTAACCATATATTTAAAGGCCCTTGGCCTGAAAAGCAATTACAATGAAAAAAGCCTTCAAAATTCAAAAGCTTCTAGTCCAAAAGCTGCCAACATTTATGGACGACTTCACTATCTATTCAACTGAGGAGAAGCATTTGCTCTTTCTGGAAATGGTTTTCTTGCGTTGTAAGGAAAAACGGATCTGTCAAAACCCATTTAAATCTGTTTTCTTGGTCTGGAAAGGACAACTACTAGGACATATAGTGTCCAAGAATGGCATAGAGATAGCCAACGATAAGATCCAGTGTGTCCAGCAAGCCAAGGCATCCCGCACAGCATCAGAGTTAAGTTCATTCTTGGGATATATCAATTTTTATAGAAGACTTGTTCATATGCTTGCTTCCAAGGCATTACCTTTGTATGAGCTCACAAAGAAGAATAGCAAGTTCATTTGGACTGCTGAATGTGAGGAAAGTTTTCAAAGTTTGAAGAATGCCATTATCAATAAGCGAGTACTTTGACAACCGGATTGGGATGTTATTTTTCATGTGCATGTCGATGCTTCAGGACTTGCAATGGGAGCAATATTGGCTCAACCAGAAGGGAGGACGGATTATCCAGTATATTTTGCCAGTCGGAGATTCAGCCAAGCTAAACAAGGATATACCACTACAGAGAAAGAAGCCTTAGGAATGGTTTTCAGTGCTACTAAATTTCGACACTATTTGCTGGGCATCAAGCGTATTATTTTTTATTAACAAAGTCGTTATTCAAGGAAGATTGATTAGATGGATGATGTTCCTGATGAAGTTTAAATTCCGCATATTTCATAAGCCCAAAAAAAACCATTGTTGTGCTGATTTCCTATCTAGGATTACTGATGGATACTCCGAAGTATCCTTGAGAGATGAGCCAATGGACGCAGAGTTGTTTCAGGTAACAGCTGAGGGAAACACCGATCCAGAATGGTATGATGTGTATCAGTTTCTTTCTAAAGGAGGATTCCCAGAAAACTGGACTCAGAGTCAGAAGAAGGCCCTGATTATTAAGAGTCTGAAGTTCACAATCATCGAAGGATTGCTCTACAGACTGGGAGTAGATGGGGTTCTTCGACATCATCGAAGGATTGCTCTATAGATTGGGAGTAGATGGGGTTCTTCGAAGGTGTGTACCAATGGAAGGGAGAATGCAAGTTATTTCTGAGGCACATGATGGAGATTCTGGAGGACATTTCTCCACTGATATTACTTACAAGAAAATTTTGCAAGCTGGATTGTGGTGCAAACTTTAATATCTAATGTTAGAAGCTTTTGCAAAACATGTGATATATGCCAGAGGATGGGCAGACCAATAGCAACTGATATGACTCCTCTTACTCCAGTTCAGCCACTGGGAGTATAATGTATTTATGAAATGGGGTCTAGACTTCATGGGTCCATTCAAGAAAATCACTCCAAGGAAGAACCGGATATATCGATGGCCACTTGTTATGTCACCAAATGGGTAGAGGCCAAGGCTCTTCCAGATAACACCGCGCAGTCTACTGCTGTATTCTTATTTGAAAATATTATCTGCCGTTATGGATGCCCTGTGGAGATTGTGTCTGATCAAGGGACACACTTTATTGATGATACTATGGATATTCTTATGGGAATGCTCTCAGTAAAGCACCGAAAATCAACGCCATATTATCCCAGGTGCAATGGGCAAGCAAAAAGCAGTAATAAAACCATCAAGACCATTCTCACCAAGATTGTGCAGAAGGAGCCACACCAATGGGGTCTTAAGCTCCAAACTGCTCTAGGGGCCTACAGGACAGCTTATAAAGTCACTACTGGACTAACACCGTTCAGAATGGTGTATATACTGAAGCTATAGTGCCTATGGAATTCGTGATTCCCAGTCTCGGGATGGCGGTAGAGTATGGATTGGATTTCAATCACAATCTTAAAAATAGATTGGAGGAATTAGCATGGTTGGATGAGTTAAGACAACGTGCTATGCTGGAACAGGAAATTGTTCAGCAAAGAAGAAAACAGGCATGACAAACGAATCAAAGTTATTAGGGAGTTCCAGAAGGGCGACTTGGTTATGCTCTATCAATCCAAACTGGGCCCTAAGAAACCAAATTTAAAGTGCTTGGGCTGGTCCATATAAGGTCGATTGGGTGTTTTCCAATGACACAATTAGGTTGAAGGATTTATATGGATTACTACTGCCAGTGTTTATAATGGGGCCAGGATCAAGCTATAAAATTCTAATGAGAAAGAGACTTCCAGAGAAGAAGATATTGGCATTCTAGGAACTGATGGCCAGGAAAATTCAGAATCAGTCATTCTAAATCTTTTTCATATACAACCAGTACCAAAGCCAGCCAAGGTGTCAAAAAAGTCTCAACACGACAAAACAGTGCCAGTGGCGACAGAGTCAGTAACGTATTCGAGCCAGTATCAGTTTTTATGGAAAAGAGGGCCAGTAGGACTGCATGTGATAATCATTAAAAGGAACATGGGGAGTATTAGCCAATGCATGTGTGCCACGTCGCGGACGGTGCACAAAACTCTAGGAACGGTAAGTAGGGAGCTTTTATGGCGTGAACGTGTATAACAGTAAGACGAGTAGGCATTCTTCCTCATAAATATCCTGCACGACGCCTGTCTGTTGTTACACACTCGCCATCGCCAAGCTCTGAGGCTTCTTCACTACAACCACATACCTCCTCGTCCGAAGAATCTGTCGATCACTGTCTATACCTACCTGACACACCGGGCTACGGCTTTGACTATCCAAGTAAGTCTTCTTCCTCTACAGACTTACCGTCCTCACAATGCATGGGTAGAAGAAAAATGTCGGAGAAGATGCAGAATAGCATAGACGAAACTTCGGCAATTATCACCGCTCTTAAAGCTTCTCTACCACTTATTCCCCATAGCAAGATACAACGGTATGTGTTCATTGAGCAAACTCAAGCGTTGCTGCGACTGTGGGATTTGCATGGGGTCGTGCAAGCTACAAGAATTGATTTTGACACGGCTATAATCAAGCAGGTTCTTGGTTCCTTCAATGCCGAGGATGGCAGTGCTGTAGTCAATGGTATGAAAGTCACAGCAACTCCTGATAGCATTGCTTATGCTTTCAAAATGTCCAATAAGCCGAAACCGACCACAGCAACTACAGAACAGATAAATTCGGCTCTCAAGGAAGATGAAGCAGCAAGAAAAAACGAAAAGCTAGTGCACAAGGGGTTCCAGTAGCAGGTCTATACTCCCTGCAGCTTATAGGTTTGTGGCTGAAGCTGTTAGCCTGAAAAACAACCCTACGTAGGTGTCAAAAAAGTTGTTTGCTATGTTGCTTGCAAAAAGATTAGATGCTATAGCCAAAATCAACTTATATCAGATCTTATCGCATAATATGCTCCAACAGACTGCCAAATTGAAATCTCAGAATGTTTTCAAAGCTTAGTATATCTGGAAATTTCTTTACTGGGCAACTACTCCAGATACTCATTATAAGGTACGGATGGCTTGGAGTCAGAAGCCCATTCCAGAGACTAACAATGTTAAGCTCTCTTCAAATGAAGAGGCTCCAGATAATCAGTTGGCTTTAACTGGACAAAAGAGGAAGGCTACACAGGTGATGGACAGTATTTCGAAGAAATCGAAGGCTACATTGGCCAAACGCAGTGCTTCTTTATAGCAGCTATAGAGTCAGGTTAAGTCTTTGCCTACTACAAAACTTTCAGTAGGCCAGACTTCAGCCACACCTGCAGAACAGACTCCAGCACAGACCACTGCTCGGACTAGTCAACAAGAAGAGCAGATTCCAGCAGACACCATTGCTGAAAAGGACCAGCAAGAAAGGTCCAATGCTGATCAGCTGGCGGTTCATACTGACAAGGGAAAGAGTCCAGAACCTGCCAGTCCAGCCACCAAGATTCCTATTCTTTTCAGTGAATTGGCTTTATCCCTAGCCAAAAAGGTCAGACTGCAGCAGTTATAGAATCATCCTCTCAAAGGACGACTAATTCTTCAAAAACCTAACTTCGCAATATTACCATACATGGCTCCTGTTATGGTTTATGAGGCAATTCCCTCTGACCCAGCAACGGTAATGGATGGTTGCTTAGTGCTTATCCAAACATCATGGAGCACGATTGTCAATGCTTTGGGACAAATGATGGATGCCTCATCTTTCACTGATGAAGTGACTATGCTAAAAGAAGAACTGGGAAACAGCGAGCAGCAAGTTCAGAAATAGAAGCAGGATATAGGGGCACAATCTTTGAGGCATAGTATTACTGAAAACCAGTCAATCCGGACAATTTAGGCATTGGAAACGAAGCTGTGCAAGCTTGAAACAAAGAATAGGTAGTTAACTGAAGACAAGGCAGAGGCTGTGAGAAATGCTGACAAATTTGAGACTATGCTGAGAATGAAGAGGGTCGATTTCAACGCATTGCTGACTAACCGCACTGCATTGAAAGCTTCTCTAACAGAGAGGTATATATATAATAACTTGGTTGATATTATGAATTCAGAAGGCAATGTCACTCTGAATATGGATAATCTGAAGGTACTTATGGAAACCATGCAAAGTGATTTGCAAGATAAGCTTTTTGAATATAACAGTGCTTTAGCAAATCAAGCTATTCTGGACTATATTGATAAGCAGAATGATCCTGATGAGGATTCTAAGAAAGCAGAAGAGCAGGATGAGGAAGGGAAGGACAAACCAGCAGACAAACATGATGATGATAATGACTTTCCTCCTTCCCCACCTGCGGGTTCTGGTGTTGGTGGATCAGCTTCCACAGGGGGAGTCAGCCCAACAAAGACCAGCCAGACCAGCACAAGGGCCAGCCAGATCAGCAGTCTGGAGACCAGCGGACTGATGATCAACAACCAGGCAATGAACACACGGACAACACTGGAGGCTCTCCAGAACACCAGTCATAGCACAGTCCAGATGGGAAAGGAAAAGCCAAAGCTGTGACTGAGACCTTAAAAGGTGATGGACAACATTCATTATAGCTCATCACACTAAACAAGAGATTGACACATCCACAAGCTCCTATTACTAGGATGTATTTGGAAGATGATGTTCTTCTCTCTGATCTGGAACGCTTTCAAAGGCTATATATGTCGGCGCCAGAGAAATGATTCAGCATTAAAAATCAGCTGCCTTCCACGATCAAGAATTGTGTCAACTGCATGAGCATCCCAGCAGAATCCAGATGCTGGAGAGGATACCTGAATGGGCACTAACTTCTGATGATAGGATCGTCAATCCACACTGACAGCGACAGTCCACTGCAGACCGACATCCTCTCGCCCTTGAATTAGATCTGTTGCTTGGAAACAGGCCTACCTACAAGTGCATCAAGGAAGTTAGGAATCAACTGAAAGAAGTTTTACTTCAGGTGCAAATTGCCACAGGAGTTTTGGACCAAAGGGTGCAGGCTATGATTGAAGGTCAAACTTCAAGCAGTAAAAGACCTTGGACTCAAATGACAGTAGGGGAACAGGCAACTATTCTCCGATGAATCTTTCAGCTAGTCCAAGCTACTCGGAAGATGATGCAGCAGGAGAATCAAGCTGTACTTAATTTTCTGGAATTTGTGCCCGATTAACCAGTTCTCTTGTATGTATTGCCTGCTAAGAAAGCTTAACTGCCCAGATTTTTCCCAGCTTTGTATCCTCAGCATCTAGAACCAGTGAATCAGCTCACATACTTTAAAATCACTGATGAACTTCAGGATTGGTATGAGCGAGCCACTGTAGAATGGAAAACCTGGCAAACAGTGATCAATGATGCTCTCAAATTGAATGATGTCATGCCACTGCAAGGGGAAATGCAGAGGGTCAAACTCTGTATGGGACAATGGAAGATCCAGCTCCGTGGTCTCACAAAGATCACAAATCAATTACTTCAACTGACTGTAAAGACCTCCAATATCTCTGAAAAGGATATCACGACTAAACCAGGACTGTGGCCGCAATACAGAGAAATGGATGAGATTCTCTTTGAAGCAAGAATTAAAACAAATCAGCCTCTTCCGTAGGGATGGATCCACACAACTTCGCATTGTCATAAGTTGGCCAGAATCCGTCTAACAAAGGGTAAACGCACTCTGTATGATCCCAACAACAAAACTTACAATCCTCTCACGCCTTATGAATTTGAGATGTCCACTGAAAGGCGGAATCAACTTCAACAGGAGGCCATTTACATACTTATCCAGAAGGACAATACCAGCACAGAAGAAGGGCAAGAGGACGCGGGTTCAATGGAAGGATATTGGGTTGTTCCATCTCAAAAATCGGACGGTGGATTTTCCCAATGAGGCACTGGAATTTCTATAGCTAGGATACCCTTGGAATTACAACTGTAGGGGTGTCAAGCACTCAACAAGCATGAAGTATAGTATAAAGCTAACAATACGGAAAGAGTATTGCCATGAGGAACATTGGCCATACCATGAGGAACATTGGCCAAATCAACAACTAGAAGGGTTTAGGGCTTAGGATTTAAGCCAACCAGAAGGCCGGATGGTTTCCTCAATAATATCTCAGAATTAGGCGGTGGATTTTTTTCAGAAATTTTGGAATTATATCAAAATTCAAGAAAGGAGGGAAGGATGTAGAGTGCGAGGACAATCCCAGCAGGCGGGAGCTGTCCCTTAGAAGGCAGAACAATGGATCAGTCACGCTAGCAATAATTACCACAGACAGGTTACTGTTGTAACTCTTGGGAGCTATAAATAGGACCCGTTACATTGTAATTGGACTGATGGCATCTTAGTGTTCTAAGCTTTCTCACTTCTTAGCTTAGTTGCTTTGGCTTTAGCTCTTTAAGCATTCTCATCTATAACCGTTTGCACTTAAACCCATTATACATTGTACCGGTTGTCCTTGAGCTATTAATCTGAATCTGCAAATACTCATTTCAGTCTTTCAGTATGTCTCTCGTTTCAGTATAATCTTCCAGTTCAGTTATCTATTTCAGTCCAATCAGTTCTCTATCTCAGTCTCACTAACTGAATTGACAACATAACCAGTAGCTTTAAATTCTAACACTGGAATCAGCTGTCTGAAGAGATCAGCTCCAATTCCAATATCTTCATAACTAGCACACCATAAGCATGCAAGGTCGCATCTTCATGTCTTTCACAGTCATTTAATTTCTGTATTTCCGTAGGAAAACTTGCAAGTTCTCCTATAAAAAGCAGAGCCTTCTTATAAACTTGTGTCGTCAAATTCACAACCGGTCACTTTTGGGGGTAAAGATTATGTCGATGCGCATGAGACTTGAGTACTTAATTTAGTGGTACAAGAAAAAAAAAGGTTCTGATATAGAAACTGAGACTTTCACAGTGGCAGACACAATACTTAGCCCATACCTGTTAGTGCTGCACTATGTCGCCCACCACATGCAACAGCCTTTATATGTGACCCTGGAACCTTTGGTAGAAAGGCGACATCGACCATGTTTATTCCTTTGTTTGTGCCCGTGTGGATATCTTGCCAATATGGAGAGCCAGAGCCAAAACAAGGGACTGGATGTGGAGATGAGACGGTTCTAATCCGAGTTCCCAACCCTAATTGGCCTTCTCCTCCATAGCCCCAGCCCCACACTTGTCCTTTATCTGCATACGAAATTAAAATACTCGTTTAAATCTCTGGATACATAATAAGTTGCAACTTTCAGACCCCAAAAGGCAAAAGAACACATTATTCAAAATCTGCCACGCAAACTAACATCATCTATTCTGCATTGACCACAGGACTCTAAAGGCATGACGAGAGGGTGGCCACTTGGCAACAGTATACCTGAAAGTGCTAAGGTATGTCGTCCCCCTGCTGCAACTGATATAATCTGCACACCAGGATGAAGAGTAACCAGGCATGGAGGTGCAGAAACATTCTCATCACTTGCCATGGTTGAGCTTTCTGATGAAGTAGATTGCTCTATTGCTAACCTTCTTTTCTTTAATCCTTCTTCCCCAGCCTTCTCAACCAATGCTCCTGCTCCTGGAGCCTTCAATCCCTTACTGCTTTGTCCCTGCAGCTTTTCAATTGGAGAGGATGCTTTGCCTTTGGAAGGATTACTGCATTTATTCTTCAGTGTCGCATCCATTGAAGAGATAAGAGCAGAGTCTGGGGGATCGACAAGGTCGGTGAGACTTAATGGCCTTGAGAAGAGTCCTTCTTCATTGCCATCTCTTTCCTCTAACTGTGCATCATAAACTTCTCTGTCAGATCCAGACCCCAGACCTTTTGGATTTGCTTCAGTTGACAGTTTGCTAGCTGGGACACATTCCCTCCAACCCCACGTGTAAACCTCCCCTCTATCTGCATGCAAATCAAAGAGCTTGATATAAAATTTATGGGTCTCACCTGGCGAACACTAAATCTAAGTCCACAAACCTGTTACAACAGCGCAGTGTGCCCACCCTGCAGCTGCTTGAATAATGGGACTCTCAGATGGTAAAGGAAAAGGCTCTGGTCTTTCCTGCAAGCGACAATATATGTATTCAGAATTAGACAGAAAGAACCAATCAACAACTGAAACGTGTGAAAGAATTCACAACAGACGTGGTAATCGCCAACCTCATGCTTCCCTGCAGTAACATAGCTCTGCCCAAGATCACCTGTGGACCCCCACGTGTTCACTTTACCACCGTCTGTAGGAATGAGAGGGAGAGGTATAAGAATGCATGTATGGAATGTCTACGCAAAACTGATCGGCAGCTTGCACTCACCTGAGATAGCCATGGCAAAACCACATCCCCCACTACAAACAGATTTCCAGCCCTGGTCGTTCATAGGAGGTGGAGCTTGAGTAGGATGAAGAAGGGGGGCTCTCTGAGGTGATGAAGCAGGTAGATACCCCCACATAAGAACCCTCAATTGCCTGTCTCGGCCATCCTGCTGCACCCTCTGAGGAGAAACCATCCTGATTTGCTTCCCCATTTCCTTTGCTCGCTTTTCTTTATGTGGCTTGCTGCCCACGTCGTCATCTACCGGCATCTAGCTGATCAAGCTTCAACGCTCTCTCTCTCTCTCTCTCTCTCTCTCTCTCTCAAACACGCGCGCGCGCACAACAAAACCACAGCGCTTCGTTGCTGTCTCCAAAACCCTAAGCTCTACCACAGCTCTTCTCTGATGAGTACTTTGTTCGGCGTCCACGTGGCCACGTATAAGCGGCTGATTTCATAAGGATTTCAGGCCTGCCGCGTGGCGTTCTGAGATCCATCCTCCTTTTGCTAGGAGCCTTGAAATGCTACGAATCACTTTCGACATGGCCATTGGTCTCTTGAAAACTTTCCATCAGTTTGACACGTGGTAAGTAGGGTAAAACGCCCAACTTATTATTGGGGTGTCATTGTCCTTTCTTTGGGGGGTGGTTTTTTATTGACACGTGGTAAGTACCACACCTTATGCTACAAATTTTGCTTTGCAAGCCACACCCTCCATGTGATCCGCGATCTACTCTCCAAATAAAACTTAGGGAAAATTACCATTTATGTGTGCACCATCTCTCTCTCTCTCTCTCTCTCTCTCTCTCTCTCTCTCTACAATGTTAAAATTCTCTTCTTCTTCTTCTCTCTTGGAGGCGGACACAGGCCCAGAGGAAGCTGCCTCTCTCTCTCTCTCTCCCTCCCTCCATCCGCCGTCCACGGCAATTGAGGGAGCCCTTTCTCTCTGACGCAAGCGATCGGGCAGAGCGCGATGGGAGCACGCGAGGACGAGAGCGAGTAGCGACGGTGGAGGCAGAGGGTGATGGGAGTAGCAGGCAATGCATCGCGCGAGCACAGAGGCAAGGCCTAAGGCTTGTGGAATTTGTGTGTGTTGTGTGTGTGTGTGTGTGTGTGTGTGTGTGGGGTGGGTGGGGGGGGATCTCATTGTTGATGGGAATTTATTTCCATCCAACCCACAAAATACCCATGACAATGGAGATATATGTTTTAGCGTCTCAGACAAAATTATTCTCCAATCAGCTAACAAATAGAGGCATCTGTGTTCAAAAATGATGAACAGTTTCATATGAAGAGGCCTCAATACCACCTCATCTTCTATTGAGGAGAACCAATCTTCCTATGAAGAGTTGCAAAAAGATTTGTTTTTAGAGATGTTTGCAAGGTTAATTGGGGGTATTTGGGAATTTTTTGTAAAATTGAAGGGCATTTTGACCAAATATGGGGGTACATTAGAAATTTTTTAAATTTGAGGGGTCTTTTAATTTCCTTACTGGCTCAGATGAAATTAAATCCACTCAATAGCGGGAGTCCTCTTCCCCCCCCCACCCCAACACACACCCACACCCAAAAAATCCATGTCCGACAGTCACCTCCCTTGCTCCTCCCATTTGCCCGTCCCTTCCCCTCTACCCTCACTATGTCCCCCCCCCCCCCGAGAGAGAGAGAGAGCTAGAATAATCATGCGCATAGAGAGAAAGAGAGTTGGTCCAAATGCGCAACAGAGGCCCAGTCTCTCCTGTGTAGAGAGCCCCTTAAGGTTCGCGACTCGTGAGGGAGGGACAAAGAGAGAGAGCTTTGGGTCACATGCAGCAACCTCTAGTGGGCGCACACACACACACACAGGCGCTAGGAATAGAAAAAGAGATAGAGCCTCCAACTGTTAGAGAGAAAGGCTCCAAGAGAAAGAAAGAGAATCTACTTAGGAATTTGATTTTTCTTTTCTTTGATGTGGTGCAGACATAGTAGCTTGGAGGGTGACCGAAGCATGCCCTAGAGGGAAGAGAGCCATTCAAATAACCTACATTAGGTAAACCCATGAGTGTGTCCTCCTCGACAGGAGAAAGATCGAATGAGGGGGAGAATCTTTGGGGATGCTCTCTCTCTCTCTCTCTCTCTCTCTCTCTCTCTCTCTCTCTCTCTCTCTCTCTCTCTCTCTCTCTGATGGTGCCAATTGTCGAGATCTTGCATATGCTTGAGGGCCATTCAAACAACCTCATTAGGTAAACCCATGAGTTTGTCCTCCTCGAGAGGGGAAAGATCGAATGAGGGGAAGAATCTTTGGGGAATCTGTGTGTGTGTGTGTGTGTGTGTGTG